>NC_042494.1:74079425-74100712 GCF_005508785.2 Acyrthosiphon pisum | reverse complement strand
GTTTCCGGTTGCCAATAATTCAAAGTGTTTTAGTTCCCAAAACTGATTCTTTTTCGGTACGGTTCTAGTCTCTGGTACAAGTACAACAGAATTGTCATAAAAGAAATAACAAAAATCCAAATTCTAATTTCCGTGTAATCGATATCAATATTATTATTAAATTGCAATTCGCAATAGCTGATGTAGAATTTCTGAAAATAATAGCAATTTGGACGTTTATAAGTGATTCAGAATTCAGAGTAATTTGTCATATAAATTATAAATTATAATATAATATTAAATACCTAAACCTAATGCGGGTATCGTTAAATCTTTTCTCTATACTACCTATGCTCTGTACGACAATTCTACTAAACTGTTCTTCCATCTTCATTAGCGTGGTATATATTGTTTAAATTTATAATTTTATATTTAAGTTATAAATTATTATTTCAAACTGGAACATGGGTCACCCAAGTGTGTTAAAAATTCATTCTTATTTGTTTTTTTAATAATAATTTTTTATTTATTTTAAATATTAAAATGTATTTATTTATTTTAATTTATTATTTTATAATAATTCATTTTTTATAATATTACCTAAATTCTGAAATAGTTACACTTAATTACAAATACCTGTCACTAAAAAATGGTTATTAATATTATGATCATTTTTTTTATATAGTTCTTTATTGATAAAAAAAAAAGTCAAATAATAAGGGTTAAAATCAGTATTAACCGAAACCGAAATTCGATATTTTCGAAAACCGAAACCAGAACTGAAACCAAAATTTTCGGTTTTTGAGAACTTAAACCTTAACCCGAACCGATAAAATCATAAAGGTTCCAGTCCCTGGTTTAAAGTATACCAACAGATGAATCTACGTTGATGTAAATGGCTGCTATTTTCATTTTGATTAATAAATTCCTGTTTGAGTTGGCTTCTTGTATTCGAGCACAGTTCTAAAAGTTTATTCGTTTAAATTACATATATTTAAAAACTTTTTTTTATTTTTATTCTAGAAGAGCGTCTTGTAGCTACTAAAAAAATACGCAAGGCCATTCAAATTGTATGTTACAAAATAGTAGAGGATTTCACAATAAGACCCTAACGTAATGCCTATCTACCATTTGTGTAAGGTAGAATTTGATCGATTATGTGTGTACACTGCACAGCAACGGGTCCTGCAGTCTTTCGTAGTAACTTTCTTTCTTAAATACTTCAAAATTATTTGACTTTCAATTTTAAAACAAGCAACATAAAAAAAGTTAGTTTTGTAGGTGTAATATTATTATTCAATATGATACTATGTTCAACCGAAACACATGGTTTAAAGTATGATTTTATTAATAATAGAAATATAACACATTCCCATTTCAAGTTTGGTGCCATGTATTTTACACAAGATGGTTATATAATTTATTGATATATATTATATATACATATATATTATATATAATTTATATACGTTATATAAATATACTGATTCTACATAGTTTCTATACTTTATTTGGTGTAACTTATAAGTTTATAACGCTAGAAACATTGGAAAGGTATAGATGAATAGAAAAAATAAAGATTACAATAAATTATTATGATTACATAGTATACCTACCATTGTACTTAAGATTTTAGGTTCAAAATTATTGTAATCGGTAAATTTAATCAAATTTATTTAACTCGAAAAAAAAGCTGTATTATTATATTGTAGTCTATAGTCAAAGATTGTCTTACGGCGATAGCAAATTAATATAAGAAAAATAGTATATCTACTTTTGTTATCTTACTGTAAGAAACTCGATGACAAAGCCTTTCAACATTATGTTTGATTACATTAACTTTTAAAATTGAAACAGCCGTTAAATTAATACGTAATTAATAACGAACTTTCACTTTTATTCTAGGATTGTGCATCATGATATAATCTATTAGTGAATTTATCTTGGAATAAAATTAACATTTTTTAACAATAATTTAATTCAACCCGTTTTAAATTCTTTTGAATTTTGTAAAACTAAATACTTACTTATATTGTGCTGAAACTAAAAACGTTAAAAAACAGTTGGTAGTTGGTCTACTAGATTTTTGTATTTAAGAAAATCTGCCAACTATCAGATACAATATTATGTTGTTTAAAAATTTGTCAATATACAAAAACTATTATAATATAGGTACGTTTAAATTGAGCGATACAAAGTTTAAATTAATAATATAAATCTATATATTTTAATGATACCCATTATATTTTAGTCTTGAAGATGAAACTTTTTTTCTAAGTAATTTTTAAACAATAAAATATACAAAAAAGTACCCAAAAGCAAAATCGAAGCTGTTGAATATTTTAGGAACACTCTCTCTTTGATTGACTTCTCTCTAAGGGAAACTTTAATAATATTTCAACGTGCACGTAATAATAAAAAAATTACCAAACCGTCACGTCGAGCTAAATGAACAAACAGTAATTCAATTATAACGATGCAACTTTCGAAAACTCTAAAAATATGTATGAGAAACATTTTTTTAGAGCTAATATTTTAATGTGATTAAATACGAAACCATAAGAATAAAAAGTAAACAAAGATTTTTTAGGAAAATCAAACAATTTAAATTAGTACCTAATACATACAAATTAGAACATAAATATGCATTTCAAAGACAACAGACTATTTTTTTAAAATTTTTTAACACAAAAATGAAATGTGATATACTAAACTTGTATATTACTATATTAGTTTATTATATATCTAAATACATATTATGCATAGTACTTTTTGCATGGTTTAAAATTTTTAAAAAAAGTCAGTGCGAGTAACTCTGATGTTAGGAGGTTTCAAGTGAACCTCGTTATTAGGTAATTCACAGTTATAAATGTATTAAATTTAATTCAAACAATATTTCTTGATTACAACCTACCTTTGTATCTCCAAAGTACAAACTAGATCCAATTTACTAGCAGAAATTACCACAGTCAAATTTGTTCTGCCCTTCAAAAACGTATCACTGACTCAAAAAATACATAATTGTAAGATCATAAACCAAATATACATTTATCATTCGGCATTCCACTTGGAATCTTATACAAAATATACGTATAGGTTTATCATTATTACTATGGATAAACTGTACATAAACTATTAATAAAATATAATAATTTATATATTATTCTAATTGAGAACTATTTCAATAATTGTTCATTATAATTACCTAATAAAGATTATAAAAAGAAAGTCAGTCCTTTCTTTCGATTAAAATGTACATTTTTTAAATTTTAAATTAAATAACAATATAAATTATTAAAGATGAAATCGTAACGTACCAAATTTTCAAAAGTAGCTTACATTAATATCATGTTCATCAATATTTTCACAAAATGATTAGAAATAATCTCGATTTTTTAAATTTTTACTCAAAATTATTTATTTAATTGTTTTCTTGGACCAAAGTCAATAATTAATAATGCTACTTTTGCTTTTAAAATCACTGAATAAAACACGTCGAATTATTAGCTTATGACGATATTTAAGTTATAATTGAGTTTATAAATAAATACAAATATCCATAATTTTGTTTACAATAGCAGAATTATTGGTCATAAAAAAAAATTCAATAAATGCAAAGTAAAAATATTTTAATATTATAATTTATTATATTTTAAGTGATGAAAATATTCTAATTTTATTTTTTTAATAATGCACCTAAATAAAATATAATATTATATGTCAATTGGGAATATATCAATATTTATACTGTTGTGTTTTTAATTAAAAAAACAAAAATACGGAGAATAGACAGAATTTATGTTCATTATTACCGAATTTTTCTTTTACTAAAACATAGGTGCAATAGGCTACGACACTATACTTATTAATAATAATTCCTGCAATAAGAATGTGATCATGGTTTTATCGATTGTGTAACTAAATTCAACACAATTAACCTAATAATTTGCCTTTTCCTGTTCAAATAAAAATTATATCATATAGTTACACTGGCTTTAATACGATTGAATTAATTCAATCCTGCAATGTTTCTATTTGTAAAATGTTTTTTTTATTATTATTACGTCTGTCGTCTACTATTGTCTTCTAGCAGTTTAATGACAAAATAAATCATAACAATTGTTTCAAAACCAAATAAATACTTTCCCATTTGTAAGCTTTAAACCACCGTCCATTGATTTTATGATGAACTTGTTTAATATTTCTGTTATTCTTACGAAAAAATAACTTAAGAGAAATATGAATACGAGAAAAAAAAATAATCCAACTAAATACATTTTACATTTTTCTAAATAGTTAAAAATATATCTACTTCAAGACTTATTTTATTTCATTTTTTTTTTTTATATAGACATTCATTATTTTTATACCATTTCCATTTAAATAAATTAAAGCCATAGTATGAACTTCATTGCAAAAACATATTATAAATATTTAATGTCTATTTATCCTTCGATTAATAATAATTGGAGCTATAAATTTCAGTAAAAAAAAGAAAAAAGAAGGAAATTCCATTTTAATAATTAAAAATAAAGATAACACTATTTTTCATTGGACCTTTGAAGCGGTATTACACTTAACTTTATTAGAAATATTGTATACGCGCTTTGGACATAATTAAATGAGCGTATTGCCAAGAAGGTTATAGAGTGTAATTAAAAAAATTATACTGTGAGGCTTATTTTTTTTTCATAGTCATAAGTTATTAGCTAAATAAAGTTGATATTGCAATAAGTTTAAATTGCAATGAACAAAAAAAACTCAATGCATGATAATATACTGAGTAGGTCAAATAGTGTATACTCAGTTGTGCAACTTTTTTGATTTGTGTAATATAGGTAAAAATTTGCTTTCAATTTTTTTTTTTATATATACATAAAATATGTAAGTAACATAATATGTAAAAATGTACACAAAATAAAAATAAATACATTTTTCATAGTTCAGAAATGTTAACGAAAATTAAAACGTCATGTTGGATATTATAAGCAACATATTAATATGTACTGACATAATGTGTGCGTTCAATAGTATATTCATGTTATAATATATTTTTAAACTTCTAACACAACTATATATGAGAAAATACTCAAAGGTTATCGTATATAATTGTCGATAGATAAGATGTGTTTGTCTATTACCGTTACCGGTGTACCTATATATGACCATGTAAATACGATATTATAATACTGACGCTGAATCGTGTTAGAGTTTAGTAAAGAATAAAACTTACAGTGTCAATCACAACCAAATAAGGACCCGAAATGTACATAATATATATTATATTATGATATTATAAACGTGGTGAAATTTCAGTCACTATTTTAATGCGATAACATACATTGCGATTGGAGGTCAATGCGTTTGTCAGTGAGCCAGTAAGAAATCAAGAATCTGCGACGATCGATCGTGAAAAACTGTAATATTAGAAAAACTGAACATAACCTGGAGGTAAATGTACGTTACGACATCGGAAAGGGCATGGTCGGACCCTTTTGTTTGCGATAAGACGAGCGTAACACTCGGACGCCCCAAATACGTCAGTGGCGAGCACGAGTAGTGAAAATGGGGGGAGGGGTAACGTCCATGGTGTCGGTGAACAGAGAGACACGCATTAGAGGGATGAAAGGCAGCTGAGTACCGGCTCTATATTGACGTATAATAATAATAAAACAGTCATCCGATAAATCTTCACGAATTTATATCTAAAAACGTTCGGTATTGTAGCAAATAAAACAATAATATACGTTTCTGCGAGGCCAGCGGGGCAGATAAACGGATGGAGACGCGAACACAACACACCGATATCGACTTGTGCACCGAAAAGTTTTGTTAATCGCGAAAATATAATATGAAAAAGGATGATCGCGCCCAACACAATCCGGTCTGCGTATATATCATAACGTTATGTGCCAGGTATAATAATATGTGTACGTGTCATACGAGTTCCGTCCGTTATACGAATTCGCGTCGTATTCGTCCCGACCCACAGCACATCCACCACCCACACGCCCACATAACAACCGACACACTACGGCGGCGTACCGGTGGCTGGCTATACCTATGATAGTTGTACCTACGCCGATGTCGTGTGGGTACCGCAATAACGATTGAGTGTACGTGTGTAGTAGGTATATTCGTTATAATAATAATATGTATTATGCACAGTAAGGGTTCTTTGTGTTATCAGTCTGTTTTCACACACGCTGAACAAACGTCGGCACGCCACGCGCGTGTGTGTATTATATACATATTGTAGTGTGTAAATCTGCAAAATGTATCCGCTGCAGAATAATATTATAACGCGATATCACATTATATGTGCGGTACCCCGACGACGCATTTCGCCTACTAAATTCCCCCAAACAGGATTTGATGGGGGAGAGGAGAGGCGATTCGGTTAGAAAATCGCCGAAGGCTATATATAGGTAATAATAATATGATCGTAGTTTAATTATTATTTATTATATTATTATTGTTCGTTACCCTCGTAGTCACATAACCGCCGTTGATTCTCTTTCTCTCCGATTGATTTCATCCGTCGATTCTGTATTATTGGTACCTGGTAGGTACAATAATATTATAATTGTCGACTGTTCTTCTGTGCAGTACATACGGTCAACCACTTTTGCAGCTGCTGCAGTACGCCGTCGGTGACATTAAGATAGGTATGCGAGTCCGCCCAGACAAGAGGATCCCAGGCTTGTTTGACTCGCGGCACTCTAAAGTATCGTCTAAAAATCCGGAGGCATCCTATGTATATAATAATATCGTGCATTTATACAATTATTAATTTATTAATAAAAATACATATAATTTCTTTATATTTGACATCGTTTCGCGGCACCCTGGTTGGGTATACTTCTGAATAGCGAATTCCCTCTAAATACGCTCAAAATACGGGCGATAGAGTTCGCGACAGATACACATTTATAATATTTCATTCGCACTTAATATTATTATCGCCGTGTGTGTATATTATTATTATTGCATTATATCGATATTATTCGGAGTGTTTTTCACCGATTAAAATAATATAATATCACAACAAAAACGAAAAAAATATCGTCATCGTTTTCGATGCTGTAAAACCACGCGTGCGGTCGTCTATACAATCATTACGTAAACGTTTTCAATCCACGCCCGACGGCCACCACAGCGAAATGTTTAATCGTACACGAGACAATTATAGTTATATTATTAGATTACTACTGTAGGTATTATAGTTACAATTATAGCCGATGATTCCGCACGGCCGATTTCGATAATATTATTCTTCACACCAACACGTTCGGTTTTATTTACACCAAGTCTGTGCACGCGCAGTTAGATTTTATGCCACCCGTTAAATGGCGCGTTGCCGTGAAAATTAATGTTATCTATCCGGAACCGTCGTCGAAACTGTTCGGGACATTTTTATTTTTTTATTTACTTCTTATACAGTAGAACACGAAAACCCCATTGCCTGCAGATAAACGGATTGCATACGCATTGACGTCCATACACATTTCACGTATAAATCGCTGGTGGAGAAAAAAATAAAACCTTAGGTTTATTGAGACTTCATTGCCCTGACGAGGGGAGAACGCAGTGCGAGAGAAGATAATATATAAATATGTGTGCGCGAGAGTAGTTGTAAATAAGAAAAGAATTACAATCGTTACGGTCACAGTTTAATTTGCATGCCGTTTTTTTCTCTTCTCGAGGCGAAAAAAAATCCGACAGCCAACTCAATTTATGTCCTTTGGGAGTTATAAGAATAAGATACCAAACAACTTACAGTATTAGCCGTCTATAATGTATCTTTGTATCTCTCTCTCTCTCTCTATCTCTCTCTCTCTTTCTCTCCCCATCTTATCTCTCTATATTTTTTATCAAACCGATTCCTGTTGAATAATATATTAGGACACGGAAAGACTAATCGGCCGAGCTAATCCCGTAATAACCACAGCGATTGAGTAAAAAGGCGACATCGGCGGCATATTATTTAGCAGAATAAAATAAAAACAAATTCTCAGTTGGTGTGGCATCTGCAGTGGCTGGTTTAACGTCACTTCTCGATTTCCAACAAAACCGTCCCCAGAAACCCAACCCGAAGTAAATTTAGTCTACTGAAAGATCATCCCTTTCTAATTACAAACCATTTATACTTCGTGCAATATGTATGTATACATAATTGCTCGGAAGGGATGGAAGAGTATTGTTATGCCTTTTTGCACTAATTTCGCTTTGGAAACATGTCCGAGTGAAGTAACGAGCTCACCGTCAAAAGAAATCATGTTTTTAATTGCCCAAAAAGGTCTTCAAAATGCACTTGGCACGGTGTAGAAAACAAAAAGTAACAAATACTTTTGTTAAGCGTGGACTTAGGTACGCTGCAATGTATATTATTATGATAATATGTCATACCTATTTACGATAGAATATAGCTTTTCGCTATATTTAATCACCATTTATATGGTGATTTTATTTTTGTAAGTGCACCTACATCGCGTAATGGACAACGTTTTGACAACCGTTTGAGATTAATCATAATATATAATAGGTACATACACCTACAACGAAAACGTTGACAAGTATTCCAAATATAATGGAATAACATGAAATGGGAGATATTTTCACAATTGGATGATTTACTGTCAATCACCAAAAGGGGCGTACAAAAATTAGAGCCCAAAAGTGAGAATTCGAGAAGAAACGAGGCCTAATAGTTATGCCATGGAAGTTGTAACGAAACATCATCTGTGATTGCACACGTATTTAGATATTATATAATTTAAAAAAATAGATTCAGAAAATAATTCTAAAAATCAAACGGAACTTTAGGTGTTCGGTTCGAGTTCGAAAGTCGAACCTAGTTCTAGAAAAACCGAACCTAATCAAACTCGAACAAAAAGTTCGAAATTCATTAATTAATCCAAACTACAAAGTCGAAACACGTCATACATTTCGAACAAAAAAAAATGTTTTATATATTTTGGTTTGACATAGGTAAAGCTAATAAGTTTGATTCGTAATTTGATTCAAAAGCTTGGCTCGAATTCAGTTTGGTATTAAACAAATGTTTACGTCCTGGTTCGGTTCGATGTTGTACATATCGGTTTGAGTTCAAAGTCACACTGAATTGTTTGTTCGTATTCGGATCGACATACTAATTTAAAAGGTTCGAGACCATATTTTCGAGTTCAACCAACCTCTAAATATAATACATAATATTATTATGTGTGTTTTCCGCAAGAGCGTGCAATAATATTTCGTAATTTTGAGCACAAACCGATCGTATTATAGTATTATACCAACATTATAAAATAATATTCTATTTAATAACAAGTCGTCGACATCGTAATAATAATTACCATAAAACACGCACAGTTTGAAATGTGAGCTCGTTTATAATATCAGCGAATCATAATTTAACTCAGCGCTATGTTACATAATTATTAATACTGCAATATACGAAGAGTAATAAAATTAGTTGACAAATGCAACAAACTATACATGCAATCACTTTATCAAACTTTATTAACCTTACCAATATTTTTTTATTTTTTATTTGGTATTGCTGCAAAAATCGTATATAATATAAAAAAACATTTAAAACCTATTTAAAAGTGTATAATAAAAAAAAGTTATGAAGTATATTGTTAGTTAACTTATTTAAAAGTTCTTTCTGTTACACCTCTTTTATACAGAAAGATTATCAAGAATTCTAACCTCCGTTTTTCTTGTTAATAATACATTTATTTGAATTCTGTATTTGGAAGTTTTGAGTATATTTACGAAAATACGAACCATATTTTCAATTATTTATACCATTTAAGGACTGACACCTCTTGTCAACTGAGAATCACCCTTTTATCCTGTAAATTATTAACTGGATGACTTTTTGGAAATATTTATGAGTCTAAATCGAAATTCGAACGAGTGGTTTTAAAATTATTTGACGTTGCATATTTAATATAATAGATCCGTAATAATGATTTATGAAGATATGGACAAGCTATGATGATTTTAAATAATTGTTATAAATTTATCAGCATTTTATAATTTCTAAAAATATTTAAAATAGAATATGCTAAATCAAATATTACATGTATTTTAAATTTTTGTAAGACCACTTTTAAGGACTATGTTATTCTTAGAAGTTAGAATATTATACATTTTAATAACTCTAAAACTACTCGCTAAAATTTTTATTTTGATGCATAAAACATTTTTTTTTTTTTTAAATCATCTTCTTAATAATTTAAAACAAAAATGTTGGTACTGATTTAAAAAAAAAAGGTTTTATCGCCACATGACACTCCTCAAATGGTATAAAAATCTAAATAGTTTAAGAAAATATTATGTTCTTTAAGTAAACTTTAAAATTAAAAAAATCATTAGAATTCATATAAAGTATTCATTGTCGAAGAAAGAAATTAGGTCGAGCGTGCTTAATGAATCGTCCAACAGATTTTCGTTAACTTCATTACATCAAAAACAACGTATGGACGCATTATACGTGTCCTTGAAATTATTAAGGCGTTATAAGTGAGCGTACACAAATCTATTGTGTTTCTCGTATTCAGGACGAATACAACACCAAAACCGCGTATCTATATATCTATATATGTATATAATATGTACGCGTGTATAATATATATATAACACGGGAATACATAGGGCTGGTTGGTGAGGGTTTAGAGGGATGAAAAACGAACGCGTTCGAAAACGATAAATTTCCGAATAGTTAAAAATGGCACGCGCGGGAACGTGATTTTCGTATAATATATGTGTATAGGTTCGAGCATTGCAGGAAAAAAAACCGAAAATCCCGCGATAACCTGCGGGGCGGCGCGCTGGTGCACCTGAAACGATTCAAAACGGGTGAGTGAGTGAGTGGGCGAGAGAGAGATAAGAAGAAAGAGGGTGAGAAAGAGAGAGAGAGAGAGAGAAATAGATATAAATCATTCGGCTATCGTGCGTGTATACATATATTATATATCATATAGGCAGTGGCGTGGCACTCGAGTGACTAACGTGCGTATAGATGGATAAATAGATAGATAGGTGCCGTGCAGGGCGTGGTGGGGGTGTGGGAGGGAGTGGTATAGTGATCGATAAATCGCGTATGTGACTTTGACATCGGGGTGCGATGATGATCGTCGCGGGCGGCGGGACGAATAAATAAAATTAACGCCTTCCCCGGGCCTGGTACCGATCGAGGGTCACCTGTGCGCTCCCGTTTATTGGCCGACGCCACTGAATTATAGGGGCGAGAAAACCAGTAACGGGCGTTACCGTCTCTGATCAATCATCGCGGAGCCGTCGTCGCATGCGTTTATGCATATTGATCACGCGCGGCTGATCCTCATCGCCTACTATTTACGGCCGACGGTGGGTGGAAAAAATTCTACAGCTCGAATAGTCTTGCGGGTCAGCGACGACACATCATAAAACGCGTCCTCCTAATGCGATTTGTACTACAGCCGTGAAGGGTATTCTCGATTTTCGAAAATTATTCCCGTCAGCTGTTGTCGTGGATGGTTTTTTTTTGTTTTCAACTCTAAGACACTATTCTTTGCACCGACCAGAACGGAAATTCTGACGTCAGAATGAAATACGTATAATATATTACTGACAACTCAGATGATACCGCTGCCGGTGAACGGAAAATATAATATGATTTGTATAACTGGCTGAACGTTCGCGAACGACCGATGGTACCAAATAATATATGACCACCGTATTCATATAGATTAAATATTTCGATGGTGAATCATTTGTCCATTACATTACGGTTGTGCAGTGTATACACGTATCATAATTAGACGATCACGATACAGCAACCAATCCGATTTCACGATATACATTTTTGCTTTCGCACGATTAGTAGTAATTATTATAATTGATTGCCTATATAACTATGTGCAGTGCTCCAAGAATCGAAAGGATCTTACCCGCCGACAAACCACCCACTACCCACCACTATGCGCAGTGCACATACACACACACACACACTCACATATCTTTTGCAGATATATAATATAATATTATTTTATTATAATAATGTTATACGAGTAGGTCATACGCGAGTAGGTACCTACGCGAAATCCGTACCGTTGATATAATATTAATCTCGGATGGAATAAACTTCGCAATACAGGTGTCCCAGAACTAAACCGGACGGTGAATTATTCATACCGGGTCCGAAACAATTAAGTCGATAATTACTAATTTACTAAAAGTCTCGTGCGGGTTTTCGTAAACAAATAGGACGAACAAATTCGCCGACGCGTGTTTAGCCGACCGTCCGATGTTTTCGCCGAAATTATACTGTTTTACCGACATACCCGTTTTTCGTACGCGTGCACAAAAACATATTATTATAATCCAGCTCATATATTGTTGTTTTTTAATTTATTTTTATTCGACCTCGGCGAGCTCGTATTATATTGACTTCAACGTTCAAACTGCGGTGTTTGCGCACTCGCGGTGCGGATGGTTTCTGCCGAGGATCCTCACATCATAATACATCATATATTCTATTGTACTATTTTACTGCTACAGTCTGCAAAATATCTCGTGGAAAACATGACGTATAAATAGGTATATTAATAGTCGTCGCCCGTCGGTCACGTGACGCTAAATTTGCATCCCAATGTTCGAGATCACACCAACACCGGCGAAATTCGACGAGCCTCCGCCACCGTGTCATTATTAAACGATTTGCGTTTTGAAAATATAATCCAATTAAGCGCCTATTATAAATTATAATTGTATTATATTATGTATGTGGCGTGGCTGTAAGCAGACTGCAGACACCGCAGTAGTTGCTATTAATATAAATGGACGGTCACGTATATATTATATATAATAATAATAATAATAATATATGAGAGAGGTTTTTAAAATAAAAATAAAAAATAAAACGAAAATTTAGTTCACGTTCGAATGACGAACCGGACATTTAACGAACTAACGAACGACGCCTCCACCATAAAATAAAAAAATAAATAAAAAAAACCGTATCCACTGTAAAAGTCTACTTGGAAAATGATATTAACGCGTTTCATACGACTTTAACAAGTGCGTGCGCAGAGTGTAATTTGCTTAGAGGTCAAATTATTATTGCGTTCGCAAAAGCGTGAAATGTCTATATAATAATAATAATATTCTGTGCGCAGAAATAATCAACGGCCTTACACAACTATTCGTCGTTACTTTCACCCTTATCGGGACCACTTCAAAACGTCTGCCCTTTAAACTTTTCAAGCGACTTTTACTTAAACTATATATATATATATACATACATACATACACTACACAGTATATACACTATACACGCACACGACCACTCTTCCATTTCAATTTAGCTTGAGTTCTCTCATTTCCGCAATGTCGTCCTTTATGAGCTTCCACCGGGCCAACTTTGCATAACCAAACAAGCAGCAAAGTTTAGGACTTTGGGTCAACCTATCTTCATTGTAATTTTCTAAACTTCGAAACGACCTATACAAACTATTGGAGTTGAAATGGGTTCGTTGCTTTAGTTGCCGGTATATTTTAATTATTTTAGATTTTATTGGTCATTAAAAATTAACACGACGTATGTATCGACATAATACAGAATCACAACTGCAAAATATATTGTGTTATCATTGTACTACACCCATTAGATTTATATCATAGGCATAACCAGTAGTGTAGTAAATTCCTATGTAGCACCACAGCACCCCCCCCCCCCCCCCCGAAAACATGACAAAATTTGAAAAAAATTATATATTACTCATTATTAATTACAGTGACCTGTTCTTGGCTATTATGATGGCATACAGTGCATATAACACTCTCGACGCCAAAGAAAATTGCCATATGTACGTGTGTTGTTATAAAAATATTAAAATTGTTTGTATAAAAAGTGATAAATAAATATTTGCCTATATCAGGATTTTCTTAACAGTTAACTTGAATACTTATATCAAATTATATGTTTATTGTGTATAAAATAATGAAATAATGTTGTTTATCAAAACTTCAGCAAACTGCACATCCTGAAAGATAAATAGCTCTGAATATTTTATGAATAACCTACTATAATAGCTACTCGTATAATTATATTGTATATTATACTAGGTACCTATATTGTTAAATGTTAATTTGAGGAGTCTATAGTAGTTATCAGCAACTGCTGTACAGATAGTTATTATCGTTAAAGTGACATGGCAAAGTATTGTCAAAAGTATTAAGCCAATATTATATTATAGTGTACATAAAGTAGTATACTACACTATGCTACACTATACGACAATTTAAATAAAAATTCACATTAATGGACTCTTAACTGATATATATTGCGTACCTATATTATATTAGTTATAATAGTACTCAAATTACACATTATTATTATACATACCAAATTCCTGCGCTGGAATTAATTTGGTGCACGAGTGTACTTGATAATATTATCAATATTAGGTTCATATTATGAACCTTATGCAAACTAAAAAAATGTACAACCATTCAAAATTCGTAATAAAATTATTTTGTGTTTCTGAGATACCACAAAATCGTACCCTTGGCATCGATGTACTTAAATTGCCTATTCAATGCGCCGTGATATTATTTTATTATTAAAATAATATTATAGGTACACAATATTAATATTTTACATTAATTTAACAATTACACAATACTTACATTTTATAGGGAAAAAATCTATATTTTTTCAATCCATATATTCATCTAAATAACTCAATGATACATTAAACTGTATTGTGTTTGTTGTTCAAGGTGTAAATATTAAATACTCGCTGTTAGGTCAATCAGTAAATATATTCCAGTGTATACAGCGGACACAGGGTCAACATTTGTACATGTTAATGTGGAATAAGTACTAAGTAGTAGTGTAAACAATAAATATTTCAAACAATAACTAGTTGGCTTCAAACTTAGTTTGTGCAGCTAGGTAGTTTTTATTTTAACAAAAAATAATAATAAAGAAGTAACGGCTGTAGGTAGGTATAACAAATTATATGTTTTCATACAAAACAAATATTTACGTATAATTTAAGAACAACTCACTCTTGTTAAAGAAAATAAACAGTTATTGTATTAAAACCGTTATATTATTTTTACCAACAACGGTGCTCAATGTTTAAACGGAAAAATCTATTACGTTCTTGTATATAGAAATATAGTATATTATTATAATATACAATTTTATACCTAATACCAATATTATATTATAATGCCTTCACAGCATGGAGCGCATTTACAAAACGTATTTGTTTCGACTAACGTCCGCCGTCTCATATGGTTCGATAATATTTTCAAAAACCATTAAAAGGCGTGTAATTATAAGAAATATTATATACAAATAAATGTTTTAGTAAATTTGTTTCACATAATTTATTTTTTTTAAATAATGCTTTCACGTAATATGATAGTACCTACCTGCGTTTAGATTATTAAAACGTCTGCCGTTAGAATACACACACACACACAAACGGGCGATGTTATATATATATGTATTTGCTCAAAAATTCGTTTCAGACACTATATTATATTACGTGCGTTTACTAAAAGTTACTGAATTACAAGGCAAAAAAAAATCGTGAGAGAGAAATAAAATAAAATATTAAGAAACGAAATATACCAACGGAATATTGTGTATATTATGTATTTTGTTCGCGGTCGGCCGAAAGTCGAAACTTCCTCTAGAGTTATGTACAAACGCAATCGAATCGAACGGCACATATTATTATTCGCCGAGACCCATTTTAAAAGCCGTTAAACGAGAGAACGGCTGTTGGACGGTCTCCAATTTATCAATAAGTAGTATTTTCTTTTACTCGCGGTGCCACACAATTTATCGATTTCCATTTCCACACGTGCAATATAATAATAATAATAATAATAATATGCTCGTATGAAACATAATATTAAACAACATTCCCAGTTCTGAAGTTCGGCGTAGATGAGTATTCACAGTTATTAAAATTATTGTTATTATGTGCGTTATATGTGTGTGTTACGTATTATGCACAAGCGTACTCTCCTCTCTCTCTCTCTCACTCTCTCTCTCTCTCCACTATCTGTCTCTCGCCCTATCTGTGTGTTTTCGTTAATATCATGTGTTAATTTCATACGCGGCAATATTCCTTCAGTTATTCATTGAAATTTAAATTGCATAACGTGAAAATGTAATTTTCGAAAGCTCCACACGCGTATATTTTTGACGGGAAACGAACTAATGTCAGTGGTCTGAAAAATTAATTTCACAAAGATTGAACGTCGCGCAAAAACAAACCGTATCAAATTCTGAATGCTAAGCTAAGTTATATGTTTACGTAATCCGACAGCCTACGACAGTAGGTAAATATAATATAATATATTATATCAAACCATATTATTAAGTAGGTGCCTATGTATATAATTACAAATTTCTATTCTGTATTGTATAGTGTACAAAAATAAAGGTTGATCGTCCTGGTTTATTGCTCTATTATATCATATTATATGATTATTTCGCAAACTCGGAATTTCGTTTTAATTATTTCGTAACATTTATTCTTTATCAAGCACTGGGAAATTGTTAAGAAAACTCTTTTTTAAGAGATTTGTAAAAAAAAAAACAAACAAACAAACAAACAAACAATCAAATAAGCGTACAAAAAATAATAAAGTGTGTTTTTTTTTAAACAATATAATGTAATAATCTCTTTTTTTGTGCTCGCTGCTATCGCGTTTCGTATAGAACACAAAAAACGGCGGTGTTTAGTGTCGCACTTAGCCAGATACATCAGCTCCTAAACGAGTAAAGAAAAAAACCTATTACACAATGTTATATATTATTAAGATTTTTGTTTTTTTTTTTTTTTATTATTTTGTAATGTTTATGAATTTTGTCCAGACCGAGCGATACCGCGTAATCGTGACCTGAGAAATAAAGAAAAAGGGTCTCTATGGTAGTCTTCGCCTTTCTGGGGACCACCGCCTCAAACTGCCCCTTCAGCCGTACGACCTACCCTATCCGATAAAACGAGACAATCGTTACACTATACATGGTCGTCTTGGATACGTCACGTAAATAATAATCGTGTTTCGTCGTCGTCAAACGCAAACTTTCGCGACGGGTCTATTATTTATTATTATTATTATTATTATTATTATTTATTGTTTATCGTTATCACTCACACTGTCCCTGCAATGGATACAAACCATACTGGTCACATCTATATGTGGTCGTAACTGGGCCGAAGTTTTAATCAATCGTACCCTCATAATATATAAATTATCATGATATGTCATGATCTTGCCTAGTAACTATCGTGCCTATGATTGCTAGTAAAGCGCATACAACGCACCGTTCGCATCAGTTCTCTATTGTATTATTAGTATTATTATTATTATTATTATTATTATTATTATTATTATTATTATTATTATCATCATCATTATTATCATTATTATTATTATCATTATTATTATAATCATTATTATTATTATTATTATTATTATTATTATTATCATCATTATTATCATTATGTTTAGACGGCATGCGGAAATAATATAATATAAGCTCAGCACAGATTCTTAAACAAATCTCAGCTTTCATGACATTTGTAATATATTATAAAATAAATAATGACTTTTCCTTATTATTCTTTCTTTTTTAAAGCTCTTAAAATACGCATTAGTACATTACGGTTTGACTTATTTTCGCTGCTACTCAACGTCGCATAAATATGTGTTTTCGCGAAGATGCTCGGCAATACCAGTTTAACGTCATTCGACTAATGTCGACATTATCAAATTGCTAACGTCAGGAGGCTGTGCATAGCGCACATGACTATAATAATATATACAATTACGTTTTTACAAATTTTGTTCATTCTACCAATGCTTGTCCACGATGTTTACAGCACTTGAGCTTCGACGTGCCGGGGCTATAGAATAATTATCATAATTCTTAACATCTCATGAAATAAAACAAAGTCTATGTAATTTAATGTAAAAATAAATTTAAACAATTTTAGTATCTGAAGTAAGGTAAAAAGCAACAATAACGCCCTTAAAAACTTAAACGAAATATTATTAATATTCGTAAATATTACTGATTAATTTAACATACTTTTTTCAAAATCTACGAGCTCGAAGATATTTGTTTTTTCCAGACTGAAAACAAAACAGAATTTCATCACGAACCCGGGAAACTTTCGGATAATAATAAATGTATTTTATGGCATGTGCTCACACACAAAGATTAACATTTGCTTCTACGTAGCAACATCTCAAAAAATACAACTTTAACCTTCTCAAATCCACTGGTACTCGATTTTCGGCACCTTGCTAAAAAATAAAACTCCGATACGATATATTGCATGAATAGAAACGTTTGGCACTAGTACAAACGAAATATTATGTAATATATCAACTACAGTTATATATTTTATTTTACTTGTCGTCTGAAATGGTAAAAAATATTGGTTACAGTAGGTCGATGCCCACAAACGCCAATCGCACGTCAAAAGTGGTTTAAATATACTAAATCGTGGACCATATTATATTAAACTGAATTATATATATGCAGAGATGTTCACTCCCTTATTTTTAAATAATGCGGTTATTCAAAATCTGATTTTTGCAGATTTTAAATATAATAATACACAATTATATACCTAAGGACCATAATATCTTGTTCTTGAGATATTTTGTGCTACTGAAGAAGTTTTGTGTGGAGATACAAATTTCTAATATTCAAATGAGAACCCCTACTATATATTATTTAGCAGACAATTTTTCTAAACATTTTGAAATTTCAAGTGAGTATAATTTATTTAAAAATTCCAAAAATCATAATTTGAATAAATTCATTATTAAAGAAAAAAGTGGGGCTTATCATGCTTGGGGAATCAACTTGTATAATACATGCGATATGCATATACTATTTTTCAAATCTATTGAAAAAAAGGAGGCAATAATGTAGTAAGAATTTGGACTTTAATATTTTTAAAACGGATGAAATCTCACTACTCGATTATTCCGTACCTTTCGTATGATAATCATATATGAATTTGTTCGAGTTCCACATTAAATTTTCCCTTGATACCTTTTAGTTTATTACAATAAATTGTATAAATAATATAGTGGTCAATAAATAACAGTAATCAATTAGTTAAGTGATTTTGAATTTAGTTTTAAAAAAATAAATATTTTAGCACATTATATTTGGATTGTATTGTAATTTTAAGATTTATATTGTTCAGCTATAGACGGCTATCATATATCTCTCTATGTAGTAAAATACGAAAGGAGTGATTTATTAGCCTAATATACGATCGAGGTTGTCTACTACGGGTTGCATCAACTTGTACTATTATTATTTATTCCTTTTTTATATATATATCATATATTATACTTAGAAGTTTATTCACTAACAATTATTTCCCATCACCAAATACAACACAGGACCTCCTTAATATTGCTAAACATTTCAAATGTGAGAAAAAGAAGTATAAGTGCATTATTTATATTATCTTCTTACCCATTGCCTTTTAATAATCAGCCTTTTATATATATATTATACACGCTATAGGATTTACCAATACAAAATATACACACTAAGCAATTTTCGACTCTTCCTAATTATTACTAATTATTAAAATGACACACGGCAGTTAATCCAACAGTAACCATAAATAGGAGCGAACTCACCTATGCGCATAACAACCATCTTCATATAAAGTAAAGTAATATTTTAAATATAATAATTATTATAGATCTATAAACCAAACTTGTCTTATTATTGATAAAAAAAAACCTCATACACAGTGCTCTAACTCCCAGCTACGGATAGATAATCCATAAGGAATAGAAACCCATCTCTGGATAACTAATATTAGAGAGCCTTGATATTAAAGAGAGTGGCCAACTGGTGTGATAGCAGCCATTAATCGTCCAAACGTTTCCCGCCTTTTTTTAAATTTAAACACTTCAGCTAGGAGCATTATACACACATTTTTTTAGCATATAACCTTATTATAGTTAGGGTTGTCAAGTATTTGGGTATTTTGTTCAAATACTTTTACAAGTATTGAAATTACATATTTCAAATACTATTTAACAAAAAGTATTCAAGTGCATTTTAAAAACTATTTTATTCCATTGAACACTTTCCAATAAAATACTTTTTTTCCAATTAAAATCAGTATCAAATAAAATCAATAAGCCAATTAGTTTTCATAACATTGGTTATAAGTAGGACTGGATTTTTATGTTTTAACATATTTTTATTGAAAGTATGCAAATCCAATTGGATAAGCTTTCTCGACGATTAATTTTTCAATAAACTGATATACAACTTTTAGCGCATAAAAGCATATAATTAATATGAATAACAAATAAACATATTTTATTGACATTTATTATATAATAATTTTAAAATGCAAAAATTGAGTGTTAGACCATCTCCACAAACAGTATTAGGTGGTAGGTACTTGAAAGTATAACAAAGTGGTAGGTACTTACTTTTAAATAATATATAATAGGTATTATACTTGTCACAGAAATTATATTTCAGAAAAGTTGAGAATAATTTTAATATTAACTAAAAAAAACGTAATAAATCATTTAAATTAATTAATATTGAACAATTTCAACAAATAAACTATTGCATTAAATATAAAATATAAATATTTGGACGATTAATGGCGTCTATAATCAATGATAACAGCCAGCCAATAGAAAACGTTCACCGAGTTGACCACTCTCTTTAATATCAAGGCTCTCTAACTAATATCGTAACAAAGGGCTCCCGTCCACGTTACAGTTACAAATGACTTTTTACATAGAACAATTAAACTCAAAAGTTATAACTTAATTTAACCAATAAATACCAAATCAACCATGAGTAATAATAATAATAATAATAACAATAAAGAAAAACCGGGGAAGTCAGTCTGCTGTATAGTAGCTTTCAAATGTACTTCACTATCATTGAGTAGACCACTGTAATGGATGTGTTCGATTATAATTCAATTGATATTTTTATATAATATAATCTATATTGTATATAAGAATCTAACTTGATTTTGGATAAGAAGGAAACCGGTTTGTTTGTTTATTTATTATTGTTATTATTATTAATTATTTATTTATTTGTTTGTACTTGCATTTTTCCATTTGAAATATATATTATTCATGTAACAAATAATTTATAGTTACATTTTTTTCTACCTTATCTCTATTCTATAATAAAAAGAATAAAATTTACCACTCCAGTGGTTGAGTTCAAAATGGAGGATATATAATTTCAGAAATTA
>NC_042494.1:74021460-74079375 GCF_005508785.2 Acyrthosiphon pisum | reverse complement strand
TTAACATACTTTTTCAAAATCTACGAGCTCGAAGATATTTGTTTTTCCAGACTGAAAACAAAACAGAATTTCATCACGAACCCGGGAAACTTTCGGATAATAATAAATGTATTTTATGGCATGTGCTCACACACAAAGATTAACATTTGCTTCTACGTAGCAACGTCTCAAAAAATACAACTTTAACCTTCTCAAATCCACTGGTACTCGATTTTCGGCACCTTGCTAAAAAATAAAACTCCGATACGATATATTGCATGAATAGAAACGTTTGGCACTAGTACAAACGAAATATTATGTAATATATCAACTACAGTTATATATTTTATTTTACTTGTCGTCTGAAATGGTAAAAAATATTGGTTACAGTAGGTCGATGCCCACAAACGCCAATCGCACGTCAAAAGTGGTTTAAATATACTAAATCGTGGACCATATTATATTAAACTGAATTATATATATGCAGAGATGTTCACTCCCTTATTTTTAAATAATGCGGTTATTCAAAATCTGATTTTTGCAGATTTTAAATATAATAATACACAATTATATACCTAAGGACCATAATATCTTATTCTTGAGATATTTTGTGCTACTGAAGAAGTTTTGTGTGGAGATACAAATTTCTAATATTCAAATGAGAACCCCTACTATATATTATTTAGCAGACAATTTTTCTGAACATTTTGAAATTTCAAGTGAGTATAATTTATTTAAAAATTCCAAAAATCATAATTTGAATAAATTCATTATTAAAGAAAAAAGTGGGGCTTATCATGCTTGGGGAATCAACTTGTATAATACATGCGATATGCATATACTATTTTTCAAATCTATTGAAAAAAAGGAGGCAATAATGTAGTAAGAATTTGGACTTTAATATTTTTAAAACGGATGAAATCTCACTACTCGATTATTCCTTACCTTTCGTATGATAATCATATATGAATTTGTTCGAGTTCCACATTAAATTTTCCCTTGATACCTTTTAGTTTATTACAATAAATTGTATAAATAATATAGTGGTCAATAAATAACAGTAATCAATTAGTTAAGTGATTTTGAATTTAGTTTTAAAAAAATAAATATTTTAGCACATTATATTTGGATTGTATTGTAATTTTAAGATTTATATTGTTCAGCTATAGACGGCTATCATATATCTCTCTATGTAGTAAAATACGAAAGGAGTGATTTATTAGCCTAATATACGATCGAGGTTGTCTACTACGGGTTGCATCAACTTGTACTATTATTATTTATTCCTTTTTTATATATATATCATATATTATACTTAGAAGTTTATTCACTAACAATTATTTCCCATCACCAAATACAACACAGGACCTCCTAAATATTGCTAAATGTTTCAAATGTGAGAAAAAGAAGTATAAGTGCATTATTTATATTATCTTCTTACCCATTGCCTTTTAATAATCAGCCTTTTATATATATATATATTATACACGCTATAGGATTTACCAATACAAAATATACACACTAAGCAATTTTCGACTCTTCCTAATTATTACTAATTATTAAAATGACACACGGCAGTTAATCCAACAGTAACCATAAATAGGAGCGAACTCACCTATGCGCATAACAACCATCTTCATATAAAGTAAAGTAATATTTTAAATATAATAATTATTATAGATCTATAAACCAAACTTGTCTTATTATTGATAAAAAAAAACCTCATACACAGTGCTCTAACTCCCAGCTACGGATAGATAATCCATAAGGAATAGAAACCCATCTCTGGATAACTAATATCGTAACAAAGGGCTCCCGTCCACGTTACAGTTACAAATGACTTTTTACATAGAACAATTAAACTCAAAAGTTATAACTTAATTTAACCAATAAATACCAAATCAACCATGAGTAATAATAATAATAATAATAACAATAAAGAAAAACCGGGGAAGTCAGTCTGCTGTATAGTAGCTTTCAAATGTACTTCACTATCATTGAGTAGACCACTGTAATGGATATGTTCGATTATAATTCAATTGATATTTTTATATAATATAATCTATATTGTATATAAGAATCTAACTTGATTTTGGATAAGAAGGAAACCGGTTTGTTTGTTTATTTATTATTGTTATTATTATTAATTATTTATTTATTTGTTTGTACTTGCATTTTTCCATTTGAAATATATATTATTCATGTAACAAATAATTTATAGTTACATTTTTTTCTACCTTATCTCTATTCTATAATAAAAAGAATAAAATTTACCACTCCAGTGGTTGAGTTCAAAATGGAGGATATATAATTTTCAGAAATAAGTGATAACAATAACTACAATATGTAATTATATTATATTATTCGTATAATCAAAAAATAGTCATGTTTTTAAATTAAATTATAAAAAAATAATTTCTTCCGGAGGAAGGTTGGGCAGCTAGTCATTGTATACGGAAAACGATTTCGAGCGGAGACGGCGATTCATATTAATTATTATTATTATTACTATTACAGTATAATTGGTAGGTTGAACTAATTTTTTGAAAAAAACATTGCAGCTAAATCGATACTGTACGTTTGAATATCCAATAAAAATGAGTACTTCAAACTCTCATATAACATTAATTGTGGCTTTATGCTAAACTTTAATACCCATTATATTTTTTTGAAGCGCTGCAAATCTTTAAATAGTTTTCAACCGTAAGGGTCTAATTAGTACCTAATGAACTAATTGAATAGTGTGGTTTTCAGAACAATAGAACAATGGTAACAGAATGTATTACTTAGTTATATCACAATTTGTCCTTGTTCTTATTAACTATGCTCGTTATGAACAATAATTAACATTCTGTTTTTAATATCTTATAATGTTATTTTATTATGAAAACTTCGATGACGAAATGAAGATATCACCTACACTCCTTTATTATTTGCTTTGTTATACGCTCTATTAATTTTTATTTTATTTGTTTCTACAATAATCAATTTTTTGGATTTTTATACTATTTGACTTATATGTCGTAAATCATCACCGACATAAACTATTATGGGGGGGAGTGGCCGAGCATACTAAGGCGTTGGTTGCGACGCGCACCATCGCCGGTTCGAACCTTGGTCACGGGTGGTACTTCTCTTCGGGGAGTCACGGTGTCTGGAGAGAGTGGCAGCCATCACCCACTCGGGCATAGCAGATACCTACGGGTGCACACTTAAAAATTCTGCCGAACTAAAACACATGTGTGTTTAACACACAATTAAAAAACCAAACAATGGCCAAGTTTCCGCGGGTTAATTAATGAAAAAAAAAAAACTATTGTGTATCACATAACCTAAAATTAAAAAAAAAAAATTTATAATAATTCACTCAGATAATATATTATTTTGTAGATTTTTAACAATATTCATAGTTACATGTATATCCGATCAACTACATTTCAAAAAAATAGATTTAACTCGTTAACAATTTAAAAAGCTGCGTTTAGTACATAATAATATTATAATGTTAGTTTACCAATATTGCGCTTAAAAATAAATTTTTGTATACAAACACATTGTTATACAAATTATACTTGATTATAACCTTTGGTCGCTTAAATTTAAAATATGTAAAAATAATATTTATTATATTCAGTACAACTTTATTTACTTTACTTAAATTAAATAAACTCAATATACAAAATAGTGAACACTAATAATTATGCATTATAAATAAAATAAAAATAAATGACAATTTTACCTGCGTATTAAAGTTTCTGAAAATGCAACGAACCGATTAGGACGATAGCAAAAAGCATGTGAAAATGAAAACTTGATTTCGTGTGCATATAGGTATTATTCAAATTTATTTTTTTGTAATGTTGGCTATAGTAGTATGGTGACGTTTCATAAAAGTCCTGAATTCTATATGGAATATTGGCTCCAAATCAGCTTTTAATATTAATTTAAACATAATACTATTTATTTTTTTCGAAACAACAAACCTTTAACCAATCACTCGGTGACCAATACAATATAAATTTTTAATTTTTAATTATTTTTAATATACATGGTATATACTTAAAGTACAACAAATGATGAACAATTCTACTGAATTAATTTCGACAAAAACATATTTTTCATACCTTAAGATAAAACTAAAAGGTATGCACAAATGCACAGTTGGTTTACTGACCATAAACGAGTGCAATAATTGGTACACTGATCCTAGAATACATATTTTATTTTAGGCACATATGGCTTTAGTCCATGTGGCTTGGCTTAGTCAATGGTCTTGATTTTTCAGCTACTGCTATAAAATTGTAGTGTTTGTTTTCAAAGTTACGCCGACAGTTGTACGTCTGCGAGTAGGTCGTTATCACCGACTCACGCATGCCCAGCAGTAAGTAGGTACTCTCAGATCATATTGATATAGTATATGATCCATATGATCCAAGTAGGTACCTCTAACTAGGTTCGTCAATCGCGAATAAGTAAACAAAGGTAACATAAAAATAACAATAATAAAATGTGTGCACATAATATATTTTATGTATGTGATAATAAACAACTGAACCGGAATACATATCGTCATTATTATTGTTAAAATAATTGAATTTGCCGTTCATAACGTTCCGTCCGCAGCTCTGCACAATAAAAACAAAAAAAAAAAACAACATGAACGCGTGGCGCGGTGAATTGTTATTACTCGGAGGTTAACACATTCTTTGTGTGTGCACGCAGTTTTTGGTGAAATGATTTTTATTCTTTTGAAATCTAACTGCAAACCATTCATATTTTATACGAATGACATTCCGTAGAATAAGTGAAAGTGGGGTAGACACGGGAAGGCGCTTGCGTGTCGTTCGTGGATAAAACAACACGATATAATATGTCCAACCGACCTAGAGTCAGCCTACATTTTTGCGGTGAGCGAAATGAAGGAAAAGACTTTTCAGGGCTACAAACCCGAAGGGAAATATTATTATCTCCGTGTGTGGGAATATAATTCGGAGAAAATTGTTTTTTTTTTTCACGAACCGTGAAGACATAGGTACGTTTATCTACATGCCCACGATACTCCGCAGACATATATTATTATAGTTTCAGTAGTTTCGAAAATATAAAAAGAAAAAACTATCGACTTTTTGCGCAAACGAAATCCGGCCACAATACCCAATTTTTCTCCGAAAACTCGACAGTAAGTGCGCGCTCGTGGACTGTTGTCGGGAACCATCGGGAATCATCGGGATTCCGGCACATGCACGATTTACGATCTATGATATAACGCCGTAGGGTATGGAACCAGATACCGGTAATAGCGATTCTGGTGGACTATTTTATTTTACGTGTCATTTACTCATCTTACATATTATTACCTAATATTACCTAATTAGTATTGCTTCTTATTTTAAAAATGTAAATATTAAAATTAAATTTGATATCAATTAGCTTTTATAATTATTTTATCGGTCATGTAGGTAGTCATGTGCATACAGATGGTGTTAAAATCAGTCTATTTTTATAACCCCTTTTGCACTCCTCGATTGCTCAACATTTTCGGCTCACATATATTGCACTCAGTGTTAGTCCATTATATTATCTTAGGCTGGTTCTTACGACCTCCAGTTAGAGTTAACTGACACTTAACCGGCGGAATTCTGCCGGTAATAAAATCTGTTATCATCCGGTTAGCGTTAACCGACACTTTACCGGACATTGTAAGAACGGCCCTTAGTCTGTGATGTCTCTAGTCTACACATTAATTATCAAATATTAAAAGTATAAATAACATAATAAACAATAATTTTTATTAATTTATATTTAATTAACTAACATTTCAACAAATTTTACTTTACCACCGGTAGCGTACCTAGCGCAGTAGATCAAAAAGATCACCGGATCACGTGATATTTGGATTCATATCGTATGCCGTGTGATAACAATCTTGTAAAGGATCGTTCGGCAACTATAGAACTATCTTAAATGTCGGGCACAACGGAACCTCGGTAATAACCGTTGAACTATCCGTATACGCACACACACTTTTGGATTTTTATTTCGTACGTAAAATGTATTACTTACGTTATATTTATTATGTTATAACGTAATTTTGTTTTTTATGATTTACGTTACGTTATACGAAAACAATTAATACGTTTGCCGCAGACCACGCTGTTGATATCCACGAGCGAAAAACATCTAGTTAATATTATTATTAAAATTGTTTAAAAATCAGTGTCGCGTGAAATCGACCATGTGATGTGGTGTGGTATGTATTATGCGGGTCAAGAAACACACTCTGCGAGAGTAGTCATACATAAATACAAAATTAATATAATTAAATACAGTATGAAGAATAATAATTAGTATAGTACACGCGTTGTACATGCATTGCGACACACTGTAATAATTTGCCCAGCATCGCAGCAATTTACCACAAATGTCATACGTGGTTGAGATATGTTTTGTGAATTTTTTTTTTCAATAATTTATTTTTTTTAATTAAGACGTAACTTAAACATATTTTTATGAAATTTAAAAATATATAGGACTATAGGTACTAACAAAAACGTAGTGATATTAATATTCACTTTACTTCCGATGTTTCTGGTTTTTTTTCTATATTTTACTATTCAGGTTCTATGTAAAAACTTTAGTTCGATAACAAGTATATTTAAGAACATGGTATCTTTTCATGTGTGAATAGCTTTGATAAATCGGAATCGATTTATTGTACACCATTTCTGCACTTTTATAGTATCTGGTATTTTCAACAATGACTTTACTAAGCCTCTTTTATCAACTTCTATTTCTGTTTACCTGCGATAAAAATATTTTTTATCTTTATAACTATTTCATCTAATTTATTGGATCTGAAAAAGATAGATATTTTCTTAGACGTTCTCTTTACTAATATCAATAAATAAATTATATATTTAAGTTATTTTTCTTATATTTTATTCATGAAAATATAATACACAGTATTTTTTTTTTAAATAATATTACATTAAATTACAATCATAAAAAAGTTATAGATATGTATATTGTATAATATGTATAAGTATATGATAGCATGATACATATACCATTTATTATTTAATTGTGTGTCTCGTTAGTTTTAAAATTATATTTCTTCAAGTTCAGGAATATTTTATTGACACTCAATACTGCAAGAATGAAGTTACTTTCTAGTACACAATTCTTTCTTTAATAATAACACACTTTAAGCCCATATTTATTTTATATAATATCTTTTATTTTCTCATGCTACTTGTAGATACATAAAGAGATCTATAAGCGTAACCTTGACTTGAACCATAAAACCCACTTGCTTTTTCTTTTGATGTATTAGTCATCTCACATAGTATTATAATATATCCATGAATTAATGTCTGGTGGAATAGTTGTTAAATAAAAAATAATAATAATAAACCATATACCTAACAAGTAACAACAAATTTCATATTATTTTTATTTTACTTTTCCAGTTTTTTTAAATTTTATTCTTTTATAAAAGAAAAACGAGCAGGTGCCCAGAATACACAAAGTGGTACAAGGTAACAAAATACAACACTATAGAAAAGAGAAATAATAAATGTAAAAAATTTAATATAATAAGAATAAATAATTTAAAATAATGGCATACCATCGCATTAGATAGAAAAGGTATTCTGTATATTATGTTAGAATTGTCATGAGGATGAAAATGTGTATTTAATGCATATTCAATTAAGTATAAAAACTTTCATTGAACCCGTTAAATTTGTTGACTAGTACTAGCTGTCTGTGCGTCCCATACAACTTAGCCACTCACAACAGTTTGCTAACAAGCAACACTAAATACATTTCAGAGAGATTGAGAGTTTGAACTAACCAAAAACTCTTCCGATGAAACCCAATAAGTTGAGAGCTCTGTAAATAGCGTTTTCAATGGGATCATGGTGACAAAGTAGCGAAGTGAAAGTTAACCCAAGATCACAATATAGTAGTACTGTTTTTACAGAAAGCCAGTTAGAATCATCAATATATAAGAAAAAGTTATTGGTAGCGACATCTATTAAATATCCTTGACCGACATTTGTAAATATTCAATATAAGACTAAAAGTTTCATCCCAGTTGACAAAAGTATTACGATTATCATGAATCCTAAGGCATCCTAATATAAATTGCCTTCAAAAAAATGTTCATATCATCCAGAAGTTAATCGTGTTGTAGGGAGGAAATTTGTCCATTTACAAACAACGATAATAGTACGAAGGGGAGATAAATGCCACTATTGAAAGATTCTATATGTTGATAATAAAATATCTCTAGAAAACAAATTGCACTGCAAACTGTTATACAATAAATAATTGAATGTTAACTGAAATGAAAACCTTGTCACTAAGCGAATCA
Organism: Acyrthosiphon pisum; assembly: GCF_005508785.2. Lineage (NCBI taxonomy): Eukaryota > Metazoa > Arthropoda > Insecta > Hemiptera > Aphididae > Acyrthosiphon > Acyrthosiphon pisum. The sequence continues at coordinate 74,071,019 of NC_042494.1, read as the reverse complement.
AAAGCCCAAAGACCAAGGTCCGATTAATGGGCATAATTTATGTAATTACAAATGTGTGGTCGCAAGTAACAGTAGATCCACCCGAGCGGAAACTGTGTGTTTGTTAACTAAAACTATGTTGATAGAATGCTAAATAGCATATAATACTTTTAAATCAAATGATATGTGACATGCGCTCCAGTATTGAAATAGGTCCGTATATAGCTATGGTCTTATAGATTTTAAGAATACAGTTGAATTGAGCCAATTTTCGATAAATCTGGAAAAATTCGCATATACGATATTTGAAAAATAAAACCAAAGAGAGTAGAACATAATGACCCGAATTATGTGAATTATAAACCACACCAACTTTCGGGGCAACCAGGGTTACTTATTGTAGATCGGATCAATTATTTTTGAAGAAGTAAAATAGAAATTATTGTCAGGCAAATCAATAAAATATTGAATATGTTAGTACTACATTGACTATTTCACTACGAATATACTGACTACTGAGTGGTAATGATTCACAAATATATTAACAGTTTTCTGTTCATACGAACTGTCAAATGCATCCAATGATAGAATTTTCAGAACATATAAATAATAAGAATTATTTTTACGGGCTAAACTTCAATCCTTGTCTAAACTATGTTACAGCCATACCACCTATACCACTCTTTATGAATACTAGCTCACGCATTACGAATTCTAAGTTGTTTTTGAGTTTTCGTTTTGTTATCGAATAAGATAACAACACCAACTATAATTCCTTGATTATTAATCGTCCAACATAATATTAAATTGTTTTGGAGAAAAATCGATTAAAGATAATAATATTATAACCCATTTGTTTTTCAGACGCCGTTGTATCAATAACCAGGTGGTGTACGGGGACACGGTCAGGAGATAGAGTCATCCTGTCGAGAGCACAGAAATCGCCATGACTTTTAGGTTGGCAGAGTCAGCGACAGGGCCGAAGATTCACCGCCGCCCGGCGTGATGTACGCCACAGACACAGTGCCACGTCGACGCGTGGCCCAGACGACAGCAACTATGACGACAACGACGACGACGACGATGATTTTCGTGGCAGCCATGATGGCCACCATGCTGGCCGCGGCCGCTGGCTGTCCCATTGGATGTATGTGTAAGTGGAAAGGTGGCAAGCAGACGGTCGAGTGCGTCAATCGGAGCCTGTCGGCCATACCAAATGGCATGGACGTCGGCACCCAAGTATTGGACATGTCGGGAAATTCGATGGACGCACTGTCCAGGGGCCGGTTTATGTCGGCCGGCTTGTCCAACCTGCAGAAGATCTTCATGTCTCGGTGCCGGATTACGTACGTGGACGACGCCGCGTTCCAGGGACTGTCCAACCTGGTCGAGCTGGACCTGTCCGACAACGGGATCACCGACATACCGACCAAGTCATTCGACGACTATCCTCAGCTGATGAAGCTAGTGCTGAGCGGCAACGCGGTGACGGTGGTGCGGACGGCCGCGTTCAAGCGCCTCGCCTACCTGACAGTGCTCGACCTGAGCCGGTGCCGGGTGTCCACGATCGAGCCGGGCGCGTTCGATGGCTTGCACAGCATCGAGTGGCTGCGGCTTGACCACAACCAGATAGTGCGAATCGAGAGCGCGGGTGCGGTCGTGCTGCCACTGTCGCTGCACGGCATTGAGATGCACCACAACCCGTGGACGTGTGACTGCCGGCTACGCGATGTGCACCGGTGGTTGAACAACAACAGCGCGCCCCACACGGTCGAACCGACTTGCCACGGGCCGGACAGACTGCGCGGCATGGTCATCCGCAAGCTGGTCGCCGAGGAGCTGGCATGCGCTCCGGTGGCAGCGGCCACGTCCCCCGAGTACGTGGAAACGGACGCCGGCAAGAACGTGACGCTCGCGTGCAGGGTGACGCCGGCTGGGCAGTCGCGGGTGTCGTGGTGGTTTGAGGGCCGGCAGGTGGCCAACAGCACTACGTCAGCTGGCGTAGAGCTGACCGTCGAGGACGTCGGCCCCGCGGACAACGGCACGTACGCGTGCGTGGCCGAAAATCGGGCTGGCTGGGCCGCGTGCAACTTCACGGTACGCGTAATACAAGAACTGTCCGAGGTGGCGGCCGGTTCGTATCCGCCGGACGCGCCCCCGCCAGCCCTGCTGGTCATCGTGTTGGGCGGTTCAGTGTGCTTTGTGGCCGTGGCAGTGGTTTGCGCGATCAGCTGCCGGTTGCTGGTGGTGAAACGCCGTCGGCATCGGGACCACGCCGGACGACCGGGTGGCAAGTCCGGCGGCGCCGGGGGTGGTGACGCGGGGCCCGACGACCCATCCAACAGTGGGCAGGCGGCCAAAACGACGTCCGACATCAGACAATCGGACTCGGTGAACCTGACCGTTTCGTCCACCGTCGACGGAAAATTGTCGTCGGCTGAGGACGTGAGCGTGTACGGCGAGTATGACACGGCCGCCGGCCCGGGGTCGTCCGCCGGTTACGAAGTGCACGAGGTTATGCATGTGGGTGGCGGCGGCGGTTACGACGCGTACCAGCAGGTGCACGTGGCCCAGGGACATCCGGCGACGGCGACCGCGACCACCACCCTGGAGGCCAATCCGGATCTGATCAGCGACGCGTCCACCGTGATCAGGGACAATGGTGGTGGCGACTACCGCGACGCCACCGACGAGGTATACAAGATAGCTGTGCCACCGCCCCCATCGTGCGGCCGAGACTTTTGGTCGACTTCCGGTGCCGTATACCCGTCCGGCGGTGGCTGTGGTTCGTACGAATTGCAACTGTCGCCAGGCAAGCTGGCCGCCGGCGAACCGTATCCAGCTGATTATGGACTGCCCAAGTTATCGTCCGGCCAGTATCCGATGCCAGCGCCACCGTCATTGTACCGGACGCTTCCGCACCGTCGGAACGCAGCAAAGCCGCAAGGCCGGTCGTGCCAGGAAGCCGAGTTCGTGCTGTTACAGCAGCATCACCATCATCACCATCATCACCACCAACAACAGCAACAGCACCAGCACCACTTGAACCGGTACGAACCGCAGAACATCCGGTACAACCAGCAGGGGTACCCGTACCCGGCGTCCGCAGTTGCCGCGGACGCGGCGTACTATACGACAGCCGCGGCCACTTTTTACGAACCACCATCGTTGTCGAACGCGTCCGCGCAGACACTCGATGACGAAACGATGGTCATGATGATGATGATGCCGCCGGCCCCGCCGCCGCCACTCGTCACCGGTGCCCCAGCGTTACCCGCAGCGGGCAGACAGCCGCAACACTTGTCCGCCGAACACGCGGCAAGCCAGCACAAGGCAGTCACCGCCGTGCAAAAGCAGCCGGCCACCACGGAGAGCCCGGACGAAGGGTACGTGGGCGAAGGGCCTGATTCGTAGACCGGTTACAAGCCGCGTACGGACGTCAGGAACGCGACGTAGACGACTGGAGACCGTACCGACGGACGCTTTGTGACGAGCCGCCCGTCACTCTTACTTGTACATAATTCAATAATAATATTATTAATATTATATCGTTATAAAAGCTGTGAAATATGTAATATTTTTTTGTTGTGCGTTCTTGTTGGCAGTTCCACACCGTAGAAATAGCATTGTAAAAATATAATTTCATATTTATCGACCATTATACACATACACTCACACCCTGTACAAGACGCTTTTCTCCGATCGTTATAGTTTGATAATCGGAGTGCGCAATATTGTGCGTCGTGGACCGTTAAAGTTAAACGACGTCATTAAATTATAAAACTTATAACATTGTTCTAGATAATAACTGATCTAGTCATATTTAGTTCCGTTCGAATCCAACGCCGTTTAAATTGTAATCTGCTTAATTGTATGTATTTGTGAAGTTATCTCACTTAATGTACCTAATAAATGTATTTTTTTTTTTTTGAATGTGCTAATGTAAGGTTTTTTTTTAGCGGCAATAGGTCATAATATGTTTGCATCGAAATCTGATATCATCAAAAACAATAAACTATTACAAAAAATAATAATTTTTTAGCGCGTCTTTTATTTTTAATTTACGAATGGAATATATTAGTCTTAAGTCGTTGTAACGACACAACAATCTTTTTTTAACAACAATGCTGTACAGAATCTTAAAGGAAGTTTATATTTATTATTTTCCTTTTTCATGAAAACTTTTTCCGCATAAGAAGATTGAGATTTTCAATTCATATCATTATTATCAGATTAAATTTAATTCGAATTGAATTATCATACTTAATAGTTACTTTTTTATATACATAAATTTATAAATGCATGTTCACGGCGTACCCGCACTAAATTTCTCGCGAAAATAAATATAATATTATAATTCCTAATACAAAATTAAAAGAATATAAACTATAATAATATGACAACCCATAATCATTATGAAGGAAAAAAAACAATAAAGTAGTAAAACGAAACTCTTTATCAATTGTACTTGGCTCAAATTTACACACCTATAATTCCCTAACCGACGTTGGGTCTGTCGAAATAATAAAATTATATTTTAACCACTTTACCACTGTTTACCATGTTAGAGATTACACGTAGGTAACAAAACATATTTCCATGTGTTTTCCGTTCGCTTTCGGTGAACATATTAATATAATTTGACGTGCCAATCAGACGGTCGACCCGATTCGATTTTAAAATATTACGACCGATTCTTCTAGTGAATCAAAATACATTGGTCGTGACTATAATATTATATTTTAACTCATCCATTTCGAACGAGATTCAACCAGTGATTAAAAAGTGTAGTTAACTATCGTAATAATAATAATGTGTACATAAAAAAATGAAAAAAAACGAAAAATGAATATTATGTAACTCGTTAATATTAAAAGAAAAGAAAGAATACTCCCCGCATAAATCACTGCGAACGGCTTAAATGGAACTTGGCTATAGCACTGAAAGCGGGAAACAGTGAAAAAAATAAAATAAAAAATAAATCTGCTGTGAGAATTTACGTTCAGAAATGTTTAGTGGATTTATTTTAAAGTCTCGGACGCGTGCGGATCTGCTCTTCCACAAACCTCCGTGCTTTTTCGATGATTTATAATAATTTTCCGCGCCATTAGGCCCCGGCACGGCCGTAGGATTGATGTAACAATAAAACGCTTAGTTGTCCGAAACTATTCCGGGCGGCCTATAATATGCACAGTAAAAAGTGTCCGACGCATTCCACCGCGAACGGTTTTACTCGTGTTGCGCATTCCGAGGAGGGGAATTTAATTTCGACAAGTCCGAAACGGTGCCGACTGTAAATAACCCGACGATTCGATCCAATACTGTTTACAACGCGCTGCTTCGTATCCGTAAAATTCACTTTACGAACCGTATTGGCACATATAGTAATATAGTGAGCAGGGGGAGAGAGCGGGAGAGCGAATAATAATAATAATAATAATAATAATAATCATCGTCGTCACAATAATAATCTAACAAGACGCGATGTATATAAGAAAATTAAAAACGTCGATACCTATAAGTAATTTTATTATTTTTAATTTCCCAAACACAACACCAACATTTGTATTCGATGGCCGCTGCCCCGGTAAAAATATCGAATAAGACGCCAAATTACTCCAACTGCAGCAAGAGTGTAGCCGGGCTGTCACCACACCGTGCGCGTTGAATATAATTATACGTATTCGACTTATAGGTAACGTGTTACCAACATTTTGTTACCTACATATTGAGTATTAACATGAGATACGGTGAAGTGTGAACCGGCTTTACGTGTCTAAGAAACCTATAATTATTGTAAATCATTGTTTGTAATTAAAAAAAAAACAACAACGAAACTGATATACATAATAATAATATAATAGTATATAATATTATGTATATCAATGGTCTTATTTTATGTTAATAATATAATATATATAATATACTGTTAAGCTATACCTATATCATTGTTGTATATTTACGTGTATGTTAATTATTGTAGAAATATGTTGCCATACCGATTCGATTTGGCGTATTGTTATATTGTATTACTCCATAATATTATAGGTTCCCATTATAGTTTTATTATCATCGAAGGAATTTAAGATTAGTGTTTTTTTACCAGAGAACCATGATAATATTATGACATTGTATATGTAATATGTATGTACTATATAAATATATATTATCGCTGATTATGATATTTATGGTTAAATAAAAATAATAATTTATAGTCATTTAAATAAAGCGTTCGTTATTCGTGATTATAGTTCAACTATGCCATATATATGAAATATCACCTAATCATCTTGTATATATTATTACTCCTATAGGTTAGTTCTCATCTAAAACTTATAGCGGTGAACAGGTAGGTATTTAACGGCGAAATATGGTCAAACCGCTCATCATTAAATCAGTACAAGGTATATTTCCAACTAAATGTCTACAGTTGAATAAATCAGAAGAGAGAACTTAAAGTGATTGTGCGACCACAAGTTCAAGGATTCTGGAATGCATATACTGTACTGTTCGCAAAACATTATGGTCATAACTATAGGAATTAATTAAAAAAAAAAAAAAAAAACAAACAAATAAAAGTTTGTTTCGACCAATTAAAGGTTTTAAGTGTATTAAGCCAACTACAACAACAACAACTAAACCGAATAAAAAGTGTATCGCAAGGATTTAACAATATGAACATTATTTTTAATTATCCGCATGCTGAATAAATGAGCAAAAAATATAAAACGACTGGTCTCATAAAAAGCAAGATTAATGCGAGAAATATTAAGTAAACTTTTTTTTTTAATACATTAATCATTTTAATTTTATTTCGAAATGTAAATGCACGATTTATTAAAAGTAGTGGAAGTACCTACATAATACGCATGACGAAATTCAGACGCATTCACTGAATATTGTTGTAACTCACATAATAATATATATCTACAACTTTCTAGACGTATATTATAGACTTGATGGAGGAATCACTTTATTAAGTGACCTCTCAGATTTATGTGTTCTACGTAGTTAGAGTGAGTTATGTTGAAACGCCTCTTCCTCGATTTTTTTTTAACCTATGTACGTAACCGGAGAGTTGTCGGAATAGTTTTGAAGCAAGAACGTGAATTTGTGGATTTTAACGATTCTAAGTATAGTTTAGTTCGGAATTTCTAGACTACAAAATTCAAATTATTTAAAATTTGAGCTCTTAACTCAAACTTAGGTTAACTTAAATTATTTAATATAATATAATAATATGTAATGATACAACACACTGTTTAAGTTAAGAAACGTAGTCGGCTGCGAGCAGTTTCCATCGGGCTGCAGTCGGGCAACATTCGTTTTCCCCCACCCCCAACCAGTCAATTATCTGTATACCTGCCATGTAGCATTGCCACGACCCTGCGCACAAGTCGGCCACCGACTACGTTTCTTAACTTGAACAGAGTACCTACTATAAGACGTGACGAATTGTCGAATAGTCTTGTGAGTGATTGGCAAAGAGTTGTTGATTCTACGTACTAATGTGTTTCTGTTGTAAGTATTCTAATATTAATTTGTATTTTTAATATCAAATAAAATATACAAATCATTCACATATACAAATGCGTGTAACTTGAAATAATACATATTTTATCAACTTTAATATACCTACATATTATATTGTATTATAATAAATTATTCAGGATTCTACGACTGTCAGATTCTAGAAGTTGTTGGTTTTATAATGACATCTGCTGTTCTGTGGAAAACACTTTAAGAAAAGTGGGAAAGCTCAAAAAGTTTCGTACAAAACTATAAATTATTTACAATATAAATAAAAAAAAAAAATTGAACACAAATTTATTGTACTTTGGATGATAATATGCCGTTTCTAGAATTCAGAGTAGTTAGCGATAACCGTGAAGAAACATAAAAACAGTAATTTAAAATAAAAACCCCAGCCAATATTGAGTAAATCAAATTTAAACATTTATGTAAAAGTATTCGAATAGGTAGTTATTGTGGATATACTTAAGTGAAACTAATTAAATACGTATTTGAACACATTTTAAAAGTATTCGGCTTAATAGCCTGTTAAAAACGCTGTAATTCGAATGAATTATTTCCGCCATTTGTTTTCGAGAAATACTTTTTCCATAAACAATTTGTGTAATTTGTTCAGATGGCATAAGGAATTACATTTCTCCAGAAATAAAAATGTTCGAAACGATTCCATTGTCGATAAATACAATTAATTTACCATCGTTATATTATGTATATACAGCTGCAGGTTAGGATACAGTCGGCGAGCCAAGATCAGAGCTCTGAATAATCTAATAATTTCATCATTCAAAAGTTGAGAATACTATTAGACGATGGCAGTCGAAAGGATTATGTTCAGGTCTGTTCTGGACTTTGAGAGCGTTAATACTCGACGACTCACTTTTATAATAATATTACTAATAAAAAATAATATCAATTTTTAAGACGGTATTTTTCTACACGATATACAACATAAGTCTCTATAAAAATACATGATATACCTATACGTGGCCTACAGCAAATAGAGTTAGTTTATTGCTAGAAATTAAACATGTTAAAGTTCCGTAAAACAATAATTTTAGTCTTATCGTCAAAATACAATTTAGTTCATTAAGTTCGAAAATGTCATATTATTAATTACACTAAATCGCGTTAATGTCCTACTAAGTCACGTGGGATGTTATTCTTGACGGAACCATAATTTATGCTAAAGCTGCAGACTGCATTTATATATAAGCCCAAATGATATAGCATCGTAATACCAAGATAACATCATTATTTTCTTACCATATTTGATTTATATTATATTTTATTTTTTTATGATGTCAGTTGTATTTTATAAATTTCAAAATGTTTAGTCGATGTTGCTTCGTGTATAATACTATAGGTTCATGTTATATTTATAAAAATAATAATAAATACATGCTGGTTCGGTTTAAAATCTACATTAAATACTAATAATAGCATAATATGAATACATACAGAGTATAGTGTATCAACCATTAATCGTACAATAAGTAACTGTAAATAGTATATACCTAAGTTGTATATTTTATATAGTTATTAGTACGTATACATATTTTAATGTGCAATAAATTGAAAAATATGTTATTTTCATAATCTATCGGTTGAGTAACCATAATTTAACAAACGATAAAAAAAAAAATATTAAAACAATTTAAGAAAACAAAACATTTTTTATATTACATTGTTAGCTATTAATTATTTATCATTAACATTGGTCTATTGTCTGATAGTTTCTGCATTATTTAATTTTCCATACCTAACTTCTTATACCTACTAATAATAAATTGTACTAATAATCCAAGTAAAACCTAACCTAATTGTAAGAGTGCCTAATAGTTAATTTAATGTAAGTACATGCACCAATGATTATTTATATTAATATAGTATCATATGCCTTATATTGACCTAAGTAGTAATTATTGATAATATTAAGATTTAAGATCTTGTTAAACGTTTCTGTAGTCTTATTATTTTGTTTATTGACAATCGGAATATTTGAAAAGATTGTTTTTAGTTGGTATACGTATCATCTATTATTAATGTAATTTATGGTAATTATGTATTTGTAACTGATTTGGATAAAATAAATTAATACATAATAAATATTAAAAAATTAAAAATATATTGATATTTTAGATTATTTCCGAGTACATCTAAGAAATTTAATGATATTGTTAGCTAACTATATAATTTTTTAATTTTATTTTTTTTTAAACCATAACTTGCTTTTAAGGACATTGTACAAACACTATTATTATTATTTGTCAATAATATACTTCATCGTGACATAATTAAGTGAATCCGTAATTAAGATTAATCCAATCTAAATATAATATTATGTTATAAAAAAAAAAAAAATAGTAAATTTGTTTGAACTTTGAATCATGACTTTGTGATTCGTTATTCCGACCAAAAAAAAAAAAAAAAAACAGGCAAACAAACAAATTTCTAGTCGAAGCATAAATGGAATAATATAAAAAAAAATAGTTCATTATCCAAATCATTCGAAACATATGTACCGTAGTCTCTCCTCTACCACGCAGTGTTCCGCGTTTTCTTTTCACTTCTTTTTCTCTCACAAACCAAAGTTCATATTTGTTATTTATCACCATGTTATTAATCTTGATACCTAGAGTTTTGACGGGGCCCCGAATTCGGAGGAGGCCTTCTGCAGCAGTTATCTGAATTATGCATGACCCGGTGTGGAAAACCGTCGACGTTTGCGCCGCGCCATTTAACTTACATGTAGTTTGAGGAGCTCGCGCAGAGGATTTCGTCGAGTATTATACACACGGTTACGTTTAGCGTGTGTGTGTATGTGTGTGTATTTTGGCCGTGCAGCATGAACATATAGGGTATATATGCGAAGACCACACACGCATAAAATATATACGATTTAGCAGTGTTCTATTCAAATGAAATCGTAAAGATATTGTGTGACCCGACCAGGGCATAGACGCAAAAGGATTTTTTTCTTTTTTTTCTCAAGTGCTGCTGCCACTCATGCCACCATCATAATATACAGATCAAAAAGTATATGAACGTCCCTAGCAACTAACATATTTTACGTTGATCAAAATACGACGGCGACTTTAATACGCTCGAATACATTTTCGATTAAATCGCGTTGGCTTCATATTCCCGCGACCCCGACGTTTATCATTATTATTATTTTTTTTTTTCATCCTATAACGCGGTTCGATTTGATTTCGGAATATAATCGTCATATTGGTTTCGGATATTTATGTTATTTGATTATTGCGTGCGAAAAAAATGTAAATGCTGGAATATTATACTATTCGATCGACAACGCATTTATGAACACACGAATATTACACTATAATACTATCATATGATAGTTAAAACTTTTCCCTGATTGCCTAATCGAGTGTTTTTCGATAAATAAATAATTTTAAGTTATAATATTATTATATTAATATAGCGTTTTCCATATATTCGCGTATAATTCGGTGTACCTACCTAAATAGGTACTTGCGTAACACTCGACATATTTTATTAAAATATATAGGTAAGCAAATGACGTAATCGTGTTGCTCATGAATACAGCAGGTCTTTATCGCATTGTCATTGTATATTCAACTAGGTACTATTATAATTACTACGAGTTTTCAAAACATAAATTTCTTTATAACTCGTTTTAGTCTTAACGTGGTGACTTCTCAGAATCTGCCTTTCCACACACGTATATTATTGTGCCTGGTTGGTACCTACATCAACAATTACATTCAAAACATAGATTTTAATTTCGAAGTTCAGTCGCGAAACTTTATCACATAATATTTATCTCGAAGATTCTATATTATACATAATACATATTATAATATATATATAAGTGAATGTGTATGATCGTGTATTTTATACTAATTGGCGATTTTTGACACCTTTTTCTGTATAAGCTTAGAAACTGTAAATGCGCGTAGGTACCCAATTAATAAAATACACTTTTTGATCCGCTAAATCAATACAATACGGCATACCTAAAGTATAATATTACAATAAGCCGTTCTTTTATACCTCTCCATCAGTATTCTTATAAACAAATTAATGATGTGCTTTTTAGGGTCCTATTGTTTTTCGTTAAACAGACGTACTTATTTATCATATTAAATATACAACGAGATGAGTATGCATTTATAAAAGCAAAGTATATTACTATATCTCTCGAATAATATTATGATTCAAGTATGTAAGTGCATATACCATTATGTCATATAGTATTTCAGTGAACACCATAAACAATATTGGTTAAAATAATCAAAAGAGCTCATCGGTTCAATTATTTCATCAGCACTGATATATCTAGGTATATAAAAAATTGTAAAACATCGATAAAAACGCTGATGAAAACGAGTACGACAGTTTTAATTTTTTTTTTTTACCGAAACTTTTCCAATTAACATTAACCGAATTAAATGGTTAAATGTGTTTTATACACGAAAAACGCTTTTATTTTAAGCTCATACTTCACTATAATAGTGTAGAGTGCATGGTGTGCAATAATTATTAGGATAATTTATTATTACAATTATTACCATCACTACGGAACTAAATTCGGAGCAGGATTGATCAAACGATGAAATTTTTTTACAAACACTGTAGCGCTTTTTTTCCTGGGCCAAAGCACAAACCATACTGAACTTTTAACGTGCGCCCACACCATCAAAGTATAAACACACATCAGCGCCTTCGTACAAAAACGCGTCAAAACATAAACAAACACTAAATCTCGAAAAAAAAATTACAACAAATCACGTAGGGACTAGAATATACCGGTGTAATTAAACCTAGAATATTTACGGTTTTTAACCATTTTCGTAATATATTTTTACGTATCTATCATTAGGTAACACCGCCATAATATCATATCCAATATTGTGTATATTATACAATACGAGTTTTGTGCGATACAAATGGTGAGGATAGTGTCGGGGTTCTCGTGTGATCCTCGCGGTTTTTGCCAGTCACACCTGCACATTTGGTTGACCCTGTATATGATGATATTATATTATATAGCTGCGGCGTATATATTATGATGACGGTGACGAGTGAATCGATTTCTATCGATTTTTCACGACAGCGACGCATCGTCATCTTCCGTCGAGAAAAAAGAAATTGAGGAGAAAAGAAAAAATCCTGGGCGCTTTTCTCGCGAACCGCAGGTTTCTAAGCCCCGACTATGTGTTCACACGGCGAGTTCGCGACGTGTACACTATATATATATATTCATACATAGATACAGCGTAGGTGCGTAGGTGGCAGGCGTACGACGTGTGTAGGAAGAGGCCCGTCGCGAATAAGGATTAATCGAGGATTTCAAAAGTGCGACAAAAGATCGTCTTCGTCGTAGACATTTGTGCGACATTTTGTACGACATTTGTGCGTATTATGACGTCGACGGCATTAAGTGTACATATATGTGTACACAGGGAACGAGCACATATACACACAAAACGGCAAATGATAATCCTCTCTCGCGGGACGACGACGACTCTGATGGTACGCCGCACGCGCGTGTTATAATTACGAGGCACGCGGTTCGCGTCGTGTCGCCCGCGTTCGGCTTTTCGTCGAGGTGTACGGCTTATGTGTGTGTATATTGTAGAAAATATAATAATATGGACGAGGAGACGACAAGAGACCGGATGACGGAAACAATAAAGGATTACCGGATGATTGGATCTCCTCCATCGCGCATGGAAGATGCAGCACCGCGAAAGTGTGCTCGTTTGTGTGCGGGCATTCATATACGTATACGGTCGTCGCACGGAGGTAATCCGTCGTACAAAAGACTTACGAGGGAGTTGGAGGTTTATACTTAGTTAGCACTCGTCGCGCGCTGCACAACACGAAATAATATAATACTATAATATACGATTCGCACCCACAGAGCCAGCCCGGTTCGGAGGGTGACCGAGTGCGCGACGATGACGACGTCGTGAAAACCTGAGGATAATAAAATCGATTTCGAGATGTGTACGCGAAAACTGTTATTTGCGCAGTCTTAACCCCAATAACTATGCGATTATCGCGGGTTCGGGTTATTAGCTATATTCAATATTTTCATGCTCAGCTGATTTTAACGGACTTTCTATAGTGATGATAAACAGTTATAACGTGCTATTCACTATAATACTATACTACATAATGATAATAATATAAACTATGATGTTGAATATTTTAAATGTGTTGGTGTTTGTTCAGAATCTATACACTATGTACAACTGTGTACTGAGCCACTTATATAATATAGTCGTACATAAAATAGATATATATTATATATTTATCGATATTCGCGGTAGAAGTCGAGTTGCATTCAAGATTCAGAGCGGTGCTAAGAATTTATTGGTTTAACAATGGTGTTTTTTTTAGGGGGGAGGGGGGGAATGCTTCAAACTATAATATGCTTTATGGTAGTTAATTAGTTTAAGTTGTTACTATTTTGTTGTGATACAATGCATATTAACTGTATAGATGAGACTTTCTGAAACTTATTGCTATTACTTATTACGTATATTATAAGCTATATTAAATAATTATACTACACACGATGATATTTTAAAAACATACAGACTAAGGGCCGATTTCACCAACACAGTTAATCACGGTTAATGCTTAATCGGCTGATAACAGATATTTAACCGGCCAAATTCGGCCGATTAAGCTTTAACCGTGTTGGTGAAATCGGCCCTAATTTTAAGCTATCTATAGCGTACGGTCCCATTTTAAGATAATTCAATATTGTGTATATAATAATATATAATATAATATTAGTCGTAATATTATAAATTATTGCATAGAATGGCCAACGCATCCATTTCATGGCGACCTACTCAACGACCTGGTACCCTGAAAACCTACTATGCAGCAGTGCGATTTCTTAAGTTTTTTTTTTTAAATGATATCATTTATTTTCTACAACCATAGGTTCTAAACCCTGACATATTCATAATATTAAATGTATAAATCACTCGTCAACTTGGTAGTTATTTACATCAGGTACTTGTTTAAAAGAAAACAAACTATTTGTTTCAACAGGATCGCAGTCTTTATAATTTCCAATTAAGACTTTAAGTACTTATTAGAAAAAAATATGGTTATTAAAGAATCTTATAAATTCCAAAAATTTTAGTTTGAATTAATGCATAATTTAAGCACAATTACGGGGAAATCATGCTTAAAAGTAACTATATTTATTGTATACTATACAGTATGTAAGCACTAAGCAGTATTTATCGAGGGCTGCAGGCGACGGAGGGACGGGCTGCAGCAACGATCGAGACATAATTTTTTTTTGTTTTCCCACGGCAAAACACACCAGAGATATTCTTATTATGGTTATCGTCGTAATTATGATTACTTATTATTATTATTAGAATACGGGAGACCAGCCCGCTGCAGCGGGAAGAAAAGATTTTCGGATTCGGCCGACCGCGAACGCCGAAAGCGGCGACGGTATATTATTTCTCAGAGGAACTAAATTAAAACCGCTATACAGTATATATATTATACGTACCTTCGTCTACCGCCACCGCCGCCGCTGTCTGAAAATTCTATAATATATGTATATATTATGTATATAGGGAACCAAATTTATTTTTGACTTTTAATTAGTTGTTAAATAGTTTTGCGCGCCAGAGTTTCATTACGCCTGAACGCTCAACGACGAGCACTAGCAGGATGACTATAATATACACGCGCGGAGCCGCCGATGAATTATTTAAAACCACCCAGAGGTGCTCCATTCCTCGTCATCGTCGCACGACTGCAGTCGACTATACGAGTTTTGGATTCTGTGTCGTTCAAAAAACCACCATCAGTACCCGATGGCGATATAAATCATTATTGTCGTTGTAAATTTTCCGGAAAATCCATGATAACCTGCATATTCACTCCGGTGGTCCGATAGCTGCAGGTACCTTTGGCATCACAATCGGCAAAATACGATATTCGTCTGCATTATTGGCCCACGATAGTCAGCTGCTCGCTTCTGCAGATCTTGTACCGGTACCACGAGAACCTTTAAGTAAAGAAGGTAATTCAATAAACAAAAAAAAAATGTATTTACGGACGTCGTAGTGGCATAAAACCATTAACCTGTGAATATTACGAGCGTTCAGAGCCTAAACACTTGTAATCTTTATCGATACCTGGTCGTTATTGATTTTTAATTTTCTCTCTGCGGTATTTTAAAATAAGAATATTCAAATAGATACAAATTTTACTCAATGAAGTGATCCAATTCAAATCATTACGACTACTGTAAGTACCCTTTACAGTTTCGTACCGATTATTGTGATGTTTGTGTTGTTGTATCCAAGTTTTTAAACAAGTTGGTTTTATATTTTGCAAACAAATAGCTACAGTTATACAGCAAAATAATATATTCGCTGTTCTAAATATACACGATTACATTATAATTATTGTGTTTAAAACAGTGAATATAATTTTTTATAAGACCACAATTTTTGAGTCGCTAATAAAACCATTTTTTTCTTCATAAGATTACTTAGCTACCTATAAAATTAAAGACTCGAATACACTGACACAAATATAATCGTCAGAAAAAATGAAGATCGTAATAAAATATTCTTACTTAACAAAGATTTATTTTTTATTTTTATAATCTGTAGGTATATGTGTCAATATTCAGTACACTAAATATTTGTATAATAAGTATATTAGAATTAGACACAATAATATGAACTTTGGAAATATATTTAGTTGTATTTAAGTAAGGTAATCGATATGTTGTTATACTAACTACCCTATTTATCGACTAAGTTCATAGCTAAAAACTTTAGAAAAAATGTAAGTACCCAAATTTACATCTGTATAATTTCAAATAAACAACACGGTTTTCGTTATGGAAAGTTTACAAAAGTCAATAACCATTATACTGATTATCGTTAATTATATCAAAGGTGTATACTGTATAAATTGGTATATACACCAGCATTTGATAGTGTCGGCTTGTCTATCTTAATGAAAAAATTAAAAAGTAACGGTATTGTTGGATAAATGCTCAATTTATAATGGTTTAATTCATATTTGTATGGTAGGACGCAACAAGTAAAATTAAGTAATTTTGTCTCGTTAGGTATAAATTTTACATCAGGAGCTCCCCGAGATGGGCATTTATCACCCATATTATTATTTATACTTTTTATGAATGAAGTTAAAGATATCTTCAAAAATATCCACTTCTATGTTCGCAAACGACTTAAGACTATATATTATACACCTATTTATTCACACGAGGACTGCATTAAATTACAATCGAATTTGGATCAATTTAATCGATGGTGTTCGTTAAATGGTTCGAATATTAAATGATAATGCAGAGAAATGCTCGCGAATTTCTTTTTCACGAAGCACCTAAATTAAATACACATTTTACTTAAAAAATAATAACTCTTCAAGTTCCAGCAGTGTTATATCTGTATATTATTTATTCTTTACATGAACCAATCCACCCGGTTTTTCTTACCCACATATAGTCATATCACTGCTTCCTGGATTCCTGGGCTTTTCAAATTGAAAAAAAGTTTATTGAATAAATGAGCTTATCGCATCTGACCCACGTACAATAATAAAGCGTATCATACAATATGGACACGCTCTCTTTAAATTTTAGGTAAAAACTAACGTTATGAGCATAGTCATATTTATACAACTCAGTAAGAAGACTTAGGTTTAATCAGAATTGAAAGGCAAGTTGTAGGTATGTGAGAAACCATATTATTTATTATTATAGACGATCTTAGACTTCCATCACTCTTCAAATAATTTCTATTTAAAATTATTATATTACGTTTTAATATTTAAGGTATATGCATTTTTATTATAATATAATACTAAATCTCCAAATAAAATAGTGCATAATCAAAACAATGTTTTTATCAAAATCTTCTAATTTATTACACTAGGGTACCATCCTTGGAAATCCTCCAAGACGCCTTAAACAGTTAGGCGTCATTAGTGCAGACACCTGAAATCATAAATATCAACTAAAAAGCAAGCTAAAGAAAAAAATGCCATCGCTGCATGATTTTTTATCTGTCAATTATGACTCTATTGTTATAGGTACTATATCACGTAATAATATATTACGTTCACTTATTGGAACAATTATTTTTACGAATTGTACCAATGTATCCATAAAATAAGTGATAAGAAACCAAAAAAGGAAGACTGGCGTTAATTAAAAGCGTATTGAAAAATCATCCGTGGACTAACTAATCATTGTTTTATGAAAAGCATAATGGAAAAAAATTATAATTGTTCATAATTATTCTAACAAAATACTTTGAAGCATTAAGAACATAAACAATGTTATAAACAAAATACGAGCAAAACATTTTTTTTTTTAAATCATACACGTACCCACGTATTTATATTCAAATAAAAAAACTAATATATAGTAATTGGGAATATGACAATAAAATAATACGATTTTTTTGTATACTGGTTTACTATGAATCAAAATATTTCAACTGTATACTAAAAAAAAATATTATGAAAGGGTGAAATTTAACCTAACCTCTTCAAAATAAATATCAATTATATATAATGTACCTACATTCGTATTTAAAAAAAAAACAGAATTAAAAATGTTTATTTTAGTGTTAACTATAACATTTTATCATTTTGACTAACTGGTGGTAACCTTTTATCGACTACTTCGTCAACATTTGAAAATACCAAAAGTGTATTATATAAATAGTTTACACGCACTAGAACTTGACTGAGAGAAATGAATTAATATTTACAACAATAAAAATGACAAACTTTTAAAATGCATAGAACATTCAACCTTTCACTAATGAAATAGTCTATTGTTAAATCGTCATTAAAAAATAAACAGTTGACATAAAAGAATTGTTATTTTTCAATAGAATGTAACATTGAAGTCCCAAATACCAAAAGAAAAAAAAAACTGTATACTAAATCATTCACATCATGAATTACTTCATCTTGTAATAATTTCACACACTTATTATAACTATTTTTAGAACAATTATATTAACAATTTAAATTTTACAAAATGCATATCATATTATTAATTCATTTTATTTTCAATTTATAATAATATAATATAAACTCGTTACTGGAAAGGAATTATTAATTGAAATGTACAGAAAAATACACAATTTCTTTTCAAAGATGCGCGGTTAAAATTATTGTTGTTCATATAAAGCACATTAATGGTGAAACGAAGTCAGTATTGTAAGAGCTTGTAGGAGTGTTGAAAAAATCAAATAAAAGCAGTGAAAATAAATACCATCCGTATATTATTAGCGGTTATAATTCATCAGCATAATCAAAATCCACATAAAACACGTCCAATACGGCAGTATGACCTATTCTTATTTTGAATTATATTGATATAATGTTTGATAATATTATTATTGAACACACTTCGATATTATAGGTACAAAGTATAAACATTTCTTGTTACGTATGTTTATATTTTGATGTAATGGGTGGTGCCAAATTTGATTCAATGATATAATATAATTGTGATTCTGACAGTGTACAGATGTGTCAGTCAGCATATATAATATTAATATTTTAAAATTAAAACAAGATAACTAAAATCATTATTCTTCGCTTAAATGTCTAATCAACTTATTACACCAACATATTAAGACTCTTGTATTCAATTTTCTAGTTTTTGACAAGGCGAAAATGTATTGTAATTCGACACATTTTAAATGCCACTTTTACATACCTACTCGGGTATTATCATGATTTAGATATTTTTTTTTTTCATTTGAGATATGCCCGCCCGTCAGCTATGGCCATTGGCTGTTTTTGTTGTTTAATAAGGGGGGAGGGTGGACGCTTGAAAGAGTTGGTTGAAAACACATTTTTAGGTTTGGCAGAATTTCAAGTTGGGCACTCGCAGGTTTCTGCCATGCCCGGGTAGGGGATGGCGGCATGTCTCTCGGGACACCGTGACTTTCCCGAAGAAAAATGCCACCCGTGGCCGGGATCGAACCAGCATCGGCGCGCGTCGCAACCGACGTCTTAGTCCGCTCGGTCACTCCATCCCCCGATTTAAATATTATATTGAGTCCAAAGCCGATACTTCTGATGAGAAAAATATTGTTTATCTTGAAAAAATAATGGTATAATTAATTATATTATTACTG
This sequence comes from Acyrthosiphon pisum, assembly GCF_005508785.2. Taxonomy (NCBI): domain Eukaryota; kingdom Metazoa; phylum Arthropoda; class Insecta; order Hemiptera; family Aphididae; genus Acyrthosiphon; species Acyrthosiphon pisum. Next base: position 74,051,328 of record NC_042494.1, on the reverse strand, counting down.
TCAGTTAATATTATTAAATACTGTTATTATTTAATATATTTTATTATAATACTAGCAAAAGTACAATATTGAAAACTTTTTCAAACAACAAGAGTTGTAGGTATATACCCACCTTACTACTGTCGGGGATGGACAGTATTTGAAATACGATAATAATTGTATATTGTCTTTAGTATTTATACTGTGTGCTTTTAAAATGTATTATGTATTTTGTATTTATATTTTATACTATATTATTATTATTATTATTATTATTATTATTATTATTTTTATTTTTATTGTTAGACTTGAAATTACAATAATTTCTGCTTCGATTGCTAAAGCCATTAGGATTATATTTTTATATACCTACATTGCTTAAAATCTATAAAGGGGATAAAATAAAAAATATAAAAAAAAATAAAATTTATAAATTATAAATATTTAGATATTTATTTAAGTACTAAATTATTATTATGTAGGTACCTACCTACTGAGTATTTATTATTTTTAATAGGTAACAAAATATTGCAAGTGAATACTAAATCCTCTTCGTTTTCCAAACTCGATCAAACCACACAACAGGGCCAGTTGAATAAATGTTTTATAAATCAGACTAGGTCAACGTTTTTGGAATAATCGAAGCAATTAAGCTTTTCAAAACAACCATCAATTGATTGAAGTTGCAGGAACTACTCTATGAGGGGCTGGATGTTTAGTTAGTTATTGATATGAGATAGTGGAGGAAAATCTGATCAATTGATTTGTGAACTCTAGTTTGTGTCAAAAATGTCCGGCTGAAGTAATTTGTTTTTAGATCAATGATTAGCTGATTGAGATTTCCGGAAATTTTAGGTCTTTGACCTTTGTAGACTTGACATTATTAATAGTTAGTTGGATAATACCCGTGGCATAAGGTACTTTAGACTGGTTCATTTCTATTTTTAATGCACTGAGTTGATTCGTGATTTTAACCACAACGAACACACAATGGTAGTTACAATCATAGGCGGATAAGTACTTTTTTACTGGGATATATTTATTAGGGCCACATATATAACTATAGGGCCTATAATAATATATCATATGAAAAAAAATTATCACTTCGCTTGCAATAGTTTTTACAATAAAATCATATAATATATTATATACTCCACAATCAATAAATTGTTAAAAGAATATCGTATAGTTATTAAAATGATAATGGTTTTTTTAATAGCAGCTAATTTCTTGATCGCATCATTTGAATCAATTGTATTTAGAAAATCTTTTTTAACATTCATTTGCATGGAACTTTCTAAAATGTCTTGGCCCAATGTATTTCTCAAGTTATTTTTTTTTTTTATATTTCAACTTAGAAAAACTCTTTTCACATCCTACTTGTGTCACGGATAATGTAAGCATTAGTTTATACGCAATGAAAAGACTGGTATATCCCAGCATCTGTGTACAAGTCGTACTTCACAAGCACATCAAAGCAAAAAACTACACAATATTTTACATTCGTAATTGGATTATGACTGCATGATATTAAAAGTTCATCATCACTTGAACATTCTAAGAAAACGAAATTAAAATTAAATTAAAATTACACTATCAATATTAAATAGGTAGGTACATTAATAAATTTATAAATAATAGTTATTTTTGTTTTTACGCTTTTTTTTTAAAGTGTTACATCTAGTTTAAAATTATTAGGATCAAGACATGCAAAATCTGCATAACTGTCCATGTTTTTCGAATCTTGAAGAAAATCTCTGAATAAGAGTGTTCAAAACTTGAATGTAAACATTAATTTCATGTGAATGCAATGGGTCTATTATAGGGTCAAAATCTTTGATATTTTAATTTTTCGATATTGAGGCTTCTGATTATAATATTAATATGGGCCTATCGGGAAAATCCCGATTTCCCGATGGGACTATACGCCTAAGCACGAGTGTGGCCGTACAAATGACAGCGCAGAAGGCCGCAGAATTTTCAATTTCAAACTCCAAAAGTACCAACTAGAAACAATTTGCTACCAGAAACTGCCCTCAAAGTTTATAATAAAAGCATTTTTTCTACTAGTACAAGAGTCTTCAGGCACAAAAATAAATTTCAAAGCACACATCATTATAAAATCAATACAGTCTTCCTTCACGCAGAACCTAAAATAATTATTTGAATGCATTTTATTCAAATTATTACAAAAAATTATTCGAATATTGCCCTGTTTACATTTAAAAAAATGAATATTCAATATTTCAATATTTTTAATTTGTTGTTAACGATAGCTTAAAAACACATTTAATTATTAAATTGGTATTACACCAATCTACTAAATGCCAATTGTACCACAAGCCTTCATTATTTTTATCAAATTCATTCATCATCAATTTTTTTTTTTTTTTTATGGATTATAATATATTATTATAAACTGTCACAAACCCCATCAAAAAGATGGAAATTTAATTCTCCTATATCAACACAATTAAATGATAATTATTATAGTAGGTATGAAACTATGAAATATAGTAAAACATATTGTATTGCAAAATGTAGTAAAAATGATACGATCACGCGGCGTCTGAAATAGGCAATTTAGGTACACCACTGTCTAGGACTATTTTTTTTAAGTATTTTAATATTATAATTAATATTTTATGATATTCGTTGACGACTGAGAATAGTTAAGGCCCACACAAAGGGAGAGGGGTTTAACCTTGAGTATAGGGCCCGGCTATTTTGCCTAATGGGCCCCCCATTAAAATGTATTTGAAATTTTTGAAATTTTGATAGGAATATTTATTTTATATTAAATAATAATAATATATGGGTAATGATATAAATGTATCTTATAATACATTTAAGTTATTTTGTTATTTTGTAATTTTAAGCTGTGGGTTAACCATTGATTACCTATAAATCATATATGGGATACCCGTAATGGGTTGTATTGGAAGTTATGTATATGGCCCGAAAAAACATTTAGTACAGCCCAGACACCAATTTTATGTTTAATAATATTATTATAACATTATAATAACGAATAATATTAGTATAACGTTATTATAATACTATTATAATATTATCATTACGAAATGCTGTCTGGGAAAGGCCTGAATGAAGTAATTAACAATAGTATCAAATCAAAAAATGTTTATTTAATATACAGTCGGACTTGGTTAGATTCGAGTTGAAGCTAAAAATGTCAAGTTATCCAAGGATATTATAATAATAGGAAATTCTAGGTACCGGAAAAAGTTCAAGTTATCGACGAGTTCGACAAAATTTGAGTTAACCAAGTTCGACTGTAATATTTTTATTTTCTCTCTTGTTAAATTTTAGAAAACTCTGGTATGCCTCAGTGGCTGCTTTTCATTGGACGAGAATCTACATCTATAGTAGAAATAAAAATATCTTTTTAAGTATTCTTCAATGAATTGGTACTATATTTATTTTATACTGAGATAATTATTGTTTCCCTTTAAAAATATCAATTTACACGCAGCTGTTCTTCGTATGATTTTAAAATAATGTTAAATATTTGCCACCATATAATTTCATGTTAAATATTATACATAATTGTATATGTATTAACTATTTATTCCTACGAATTTTAATATTATCTAAATTAATATCTGTGTCTGAGTTTGTTTGTTAAAGCTTGTAATAGGTAATAATATATTCTATGCACAGCCTGTCCAAATCACCGACAATCATTCTCTCACTAAATGCCGTATATACCACAATACCAGAACAAGTTCCAACCTGCCTGAATCATTAGCTGAAATACTTCATAATCATCCTCAACCATTATCCAACATCGTCCATCAAATTCATTAGAGCAGCCAAACTTCAAACCAAAATTTAAAATCCACTTAGAATAATTAGAATGGGATGCAATACAATGGCCCATATTGCCAAGGATCTTTATCAAAAATAAAATAATATATTCAATACTCAATAGTATTATCATTTAAGTTTTAACTGAAACACATAAAAACAATTACATATTAAATATTACATTAGTATATAATTGTATAAATTTATAAAATACTCACGACTTTTCGACCATATAGTAGATATAATAATTGTTTTCTCAGCTTTACAATATTATCGATGCAGGAACGTTTAAATCAAAAATAAAACTTATTAAAAAACAATATTTGAATGCATACTTTTATGATAGTCCAATTTAAAATATGATAAGGACCTTATCATATTATTGTAGGACACGCAATCATCAATAAATTGTTTAAGTAACAGCGAATATCAACGTTAATCAACAAAACTAAATCGAGTAAAATACAAAAGCATATATGTATTATATTGACGACTTCATATAATTTTGACGTTCGATCGCTTATTTTGTATATTCAATTTTGTGAACATTAATCAATATATATTAGCCCATTGCAAATAATAATTATTTGTCACCCAGACGTTTGTTCGGATAACGTTTTGAATTATTCATAATTCAATCACTGTATATGTGTGTTATTATTATTATAGCAAGGGACCACTATAGCCATCACGTATAACCCATCGTCAATTTGTCATTTTAGTTGAAAAATCGAAACGTTGTAAGACGACGAGTTGATACGCTACACTCACAGGGTCACCACCATATCTACTTAAATAACTAGAAAACCAACAGGTAATAACGAAATATAATGGGTTGTAAAGTTAAGTTAATTTAACAAAGAAAGTTTTGAAAGCAATATTAAAAGCCGATAAATTGTGAGAAAAAAAAAACCATAAATAGAAATAACGCCAACTATAACTACCTACTTCACTAATCCTTTACATCCATTAACCTTGTATATTTTACAGTATCAGATAATAATTTATATTTATCGTTTTTGTGGAAATGAATCAGGTCACAGCGTTTATATCAACATTCAGGGCTTACGAAGATTTCAAACATTATGCAACGTCTACACTCTAGATGTCATTTTAAGGATCAAAATATATAGAAACTGTACACAAAAAATGATATTACAACATAGTTTTTAAACTTAATACTATACACGTTTATATTCCCGGGGGATAATACTAGATTGATTTAAAAGACATTTTTTAGACGTATCAGATATATAAGCCACAACAAAATGTCAGCTTCGAATGTTTTATTCGAAATACCAACACTAACATTATATTTTAAGCAACTAATAACTTAATATAAATTTAAAACCATTGAACAAGAAAAAAAAGTTTTCAAACACGCAATTCAATTTTAATGGTTACAATAAGAATGGATGAATATTATTTTTTAAATATACACGTAGTACATAAACACGTAATATTGAGCACATAATAAATTATAAAACGACTATGAAAAATGTCTTAAATAAAATATAATCTATTTTTCGTGTGAATAACAGCAGGTGTTTGAATGAATTGTGAATATAATCCTAAAGAATTTACTCTACTCAACATTTAATAACTTTTCTTTGAAAACAAGTAATACAATCTAAACCAAATTCTAAAGGTATAAAATGAAATATGAAAATTAGTCCTATAGGTACTCCTATTGACAAAGTATTTTATATAATATAATATTTTATACTAAACTTTGGTCGTTGTCTAAATAAATTCTTCAGATTGACTTAATTGTCTAAGTGCCTGTTGTAAATTTATCAATATAATATATATTATACTGTGTTAATTCAAAAACAAAACTTGATTGTTACTTTTCACATGGTTAGTTTCTCATTCACGAGGCTTAATAATTAAATTTTAAAACCTATAGTAAAACTAAAAAAGTATTGTAATCATAAATTGTATTAGATATTTATACTGTTAGAACTTAAAAGTTAAAAGTAATAATTATGTTCCATTTTTAACCAGATTAAAACTCATAGCAAAATTATGAAAATAATGTTCAAACTTTTGATCCATAAACTATATAACTATGCTTATGCAACACTGTCCATTGTCCAAGAACTGTTTCGCAATAAAAATGCAAAAATGCATCGTACGTGACATTCTGTTCAAGTATCGTCGAAACAAATTTAATAAAACAAAATTTTTATAATAACATTCTTTGAGAAAATATAGCAGACGGTACATTAAATTGACAGAGGTCTTAAGAGCTTTATTATTGTTCGGGTGTGGCATCGAAAGGTGAATCTGTATTCACCGAGCTGATGCGAAACGTGGGACTAGAATCCTTAATTCGGCACACATCCATTACGAAGCTACACACTACTGCAGTTTATATTTATTTGTATCGTCTTTATTTCTTAGGCTTATTCAGAGTTTGGAGCGTGTGAGAAAGATACTATGCTATACTAAAGTGTGCACTGAATGTATAAATACCATTGGAACACGAATGTTTTCTTGTCTTTATTTTCTTTCGTGGCTATACCTTTTTTTTTTGTTTTAGAGTTGGGTTTGGGGCAGAGATTTTCTGGATAAGATACTATTGGATGTGATTTTAAAATAAATCACTATCGCCGTTATAAATTATACATTGAAAATGAAAACGTTTATACCTTTTATAAACTAAATATGAAGAAAACTGGAAACTTGACATAGGTACGTAACAATCTTCAAATCATACAAAGTTAATCGTTTGAAACGTAAATCATTATCGACTTTATCACTAGTTTCATACACACGCAGTTTATATATTTTATTATAATAAAATGTGATAAAAACACAAAACAGATCATGTGCATACTATCTTAGATAAAAAATTTTAAATATAGTCAAGGATAAAATAAATATTTGAACTGTCAAAAAAGTACCTATACAAGAAAATATTGAATTATTAACATTGTGAATGTTTTAATCGATAAGACTAAAGTCTAAAGAATATTCATTATTTTTAATTATCATTTCACGAAACACTAAAAGGGTATCCTTTTCATTAGGTATAAACATATTATATTTTATAAAATATTATATTAGTTTCAATACAACGTTTATTATTCTATAGGATTCATAAATTTAGATTTTACTGCTAAGATAAGACTTAATAAATTTTGAATATTAATGTATATAGGTAGGTATTATGAAGTTTTTATCTTATTATAAAGGTAAAAGGCAATTTCTAAATTTGCTTCCAGTTTAAATGTTATACATTACGGAATTATAACATGTGCATCACGGTCATGTGTACAAAATAAAGTTTAAAAAATGTATGTATTTTATACTCTTTCGTGAATTTCTTGAAATTTGAAATCAACTAATATTCAAATATGTATGAGAAAATTCAATAATTGAACATAAAATAAACTGTAAGTATTGCATTTTCTGTAAAGATGATTTACTACTTTTAGATCATTTTTTCATTTTATACATAAACTGTAAGTATTGTTGAAAAATGGCATTGTGTTTAACGACATTTATCATGGAGATTTCGAGATTATCTTACCAACAAAAGTGCATTTACATGTAAAAACTTTAAGAAAAAATCTTAAGAAAATTAGACGAAGAAAACTACAATGAAAAAACATCAAGATGTCATATTTTTCTCTTTATAAGATGTACTATTATTTACTATTCTTTCAGATAAATAAACTTTGTAAGTAGTTCGTTTTTATTTTTCTACATAAATATATATTGCTATTCAATCTAAATATACTTTATTAGCCAAATGAAGTGCACGTCGAACTTTTTATTTTTAGCCAACGGAATTTATTCTTTTTTATAACATACTTGTTCTTACATATTTTTTTCTATCATATAACAAATTTAATTATATTCATGAAAAATCTTGTTGTATTTGGAAATGTATTACTATTAAAGAATAAAAAAGCAGGTAAGTGGATGTCGCTCTGCTGTAAAGTAGATTACAAGTGGGTCATTGTATAATGGTTGTATTAGAATTGAATTCAATGATATAATATCATTGTATAAGAAAAACAATTCTGAGCGGATATTTTATATTTTGTTATTATTTATTTTATCATGTAAGTTGAATAAATATTAAAATATTATAATTTTTTATTCGTTTCTATGGTGATAAACAAAGCGTTAGAAATTAAAATCCCATTTTTAGCGTTTTTTCGTAATTTTCCCGTAGTTTTTCCCGTGGCATTAAATAACTATTAAGAAAATCGAAAAATGACCTCTCTAAAGTACCATCTTGATCCAATTTTCTAAAAGATAAGGTACTATATGTTGAAATCGAAACACTCCTTCTGGAAGAAATTTTATATACAGGATATAAAAAGAAAAAAAAAATAATAAACACCATTGTAAAAACAATAGCTTCCTCGCTCCGCTCAGAATCTAAAACTATTATTTTACAAAAAAAAAAACCGCGCTCAAACACTGATTACCTGCTATATATCAAGGGTGCATCCAAGGGGAGCTAACAGACTTAAGCTCACCCCACCTTCTCCAAATAGTTGGTCCCTAACATTTTTATAATTGTATTGTTAATGGTATTAGGTATCGACTTTAAATTATGATATAAAAACTTATCAACTATCGAAATTGAAACATTCCGGAAACTGGGATTTTCCGGGAGAGACCTCTTTTCTCTATTACTATCGCCGAGACGTCAACATACTTATATAGGGACGCAATTTACCGACTCGGCGTTGCTCATCGAAACTGTATAGGCATAAAATATTACAGACTAAACCGTAAACGTATCAGATTAAATTTTCATCGATACTATTCGGTTTAACGTATTGATACGTTTACAAATTCGACATTAAATCGTATTACATATTTAATAATATTAATATCACTATAATATAGTAACTACTAACTATACTATAGTTACTATAGTATACATTGTCGTACAATAGTTCAAGTTGATATCGTTGGTTTTTCGCTAGCTTATTTATTTATTGATTGTTAATTATTTAATAAACACTATTAATATTTGAAAAAAAATTTATTTATTCTCCCTTCCCCGGAAAAAAAAATCCTTTATAAATGATTCACAACTTCTAAAAACTAAAAAAAAAAATTTATTATAAATGTATTCATATTCTATATGAAATCATATTTAAATACTAATATACTTAAATGGGAGTTATAAAAATAAGTATGTAATATTTTATAATAATATTATAAAATATAATAACACGTAATATAAAAAAACTGCATCTTAAATTTATGTTAAAGTGGTAAAAATGAATGTTTAATTTTGTACTGTAAGAAAAATATTATTTAACTAAACTGATTTATATATTATATACAAGCAAGTGTACAGTATATTATATAGCTATGAATTTGTTTAAAACAAATAGTTATTAAATGTATTTGATAGTAATTATATCAACATTTCTTTTTCAGATAATTAGGTATACATTTATTTTTGATATTAATTACATGATAATGTGTGGAGTGTGATATTGTGCTCCTTACTTTGAGTACCTAAATTAAACGTTAGTAATATTCCTTCAACATTTATAATTCATAATTAAAAAAAAAAATAAATATCTAGTTATTTATACCTATGGTTTATTGGTATTAATTGTTGGTTATAACTTATAGCAGTTCAAAAATGTGAATTTTATTAATATAAATATAAAATATTTAATTGGAATTTTCACTGATCATAATTTTGCATCCAGCTATAATATATTCTAATAAAATATATAATAAATAATAATTTGTATAACATAATAATATTATTATTTATTAGTGTAGGTACAAAAAAAGTATTCTTAAATTATTATTAAATAGTAATTACAATCAAAAAATAACCAATAATATAAATTTACTAAGTTTATTTATTTAAGAGTTTTGTTTATTAACTCTAATTTATCGTGTACCTGATCTCATCCCCTTTCATATTAAAATGCCACAAGAATAAAAAAGTACGGTACTTTCATAAACAATATCACCTTGCAATAATATTATATTAGATTCATTATTCAAACATTAATAAAGTAAAATGGACTTCTGATATGAGTCGTGGTACAAATGCCCCTTCCATCCAATAATACTATTATACTATTACACTAATATTATAGTAACATCGTATAATAGTTTAATATTATTATAATTTATAATAATAATAATATTGTCACTTTTATAAAAGTATAATAATAAAATAATAAAATGTGTTATATCGTAGTTTGGTTGAACGCCATCTAGATAGCTCGTAATGGTAATATCCATTGTATTTTAAAAACTACATTCACCACTAGATACCTCTGCCCAGTCATATCTTCAATACTCAACTCAATAAGTTCACCGTCGTAGTTAAGATTTAGATTGAACTACATTGATTTATAAAATATAAATTATTGTTATATTAACGAGTTTTCGTTGTGTAATCACAAAAATAATAAGAATTCTGAATTAGTATTTATTACATAACAGCCAACTAACAAATTTCTTATTACAATATTTATTATATTAAATGCACCTATATAGTATTATCTAATCGGTTTAATAATATGTTTATAATTAATTATAATAGTGTGTTGATTTATCCATTCTAAAATAAAAGTACCGAACATAGAAAACCTAGGGTTGAACACGTATGTACCTTTATACAATAAGTATTGATAATCACGTATGTATAGTTGGTGGCAATACATTTTAAAGCAATAATGGATAGTTGCAATCCTATGAAAAGCTCGGGTTAAAATTTACTTAAAACCACAACAGCTGGCATGTCTCAAATATTTTTTGACAAAATGTCGTAAGTCGGTATCTCCTTATTATACTCAGCGAAACAACTGAATCGATTTCAATATATGCAATTCAAAGTATTATGTTATTATACATTAAATGTCCTGTCTTCATAAAAGATGATGACGTATGCAACTTTTTGAGCACTTAAAAAATAATTCACAGAAAAATATTCTGAAAACCATTATTATAAAACCAATCCATTCCAATTTCTTTGAACGTATAGTCATAAGTTTATTTCAGAAAATATTATACTCATATACCCGCAATAGTAATTAGTAAATAATTATTTAATTACTTAATTAAAATCATAATATTTATAGCATCAAATTTAAAACACATTTTTTAATAGTTGAATGTTAAATTATACTGATTTTGCATTTTTAGGAGAATTGAATTAATTTCATGAATATAAACACAATTAATCAATTTAGTTTTTTTATAAAAATTCTAAAGGGTGATATCTAATAAAATGTTTAAAAAATGAACTTATGAATGCAACCGCCAAAAATACTTTATTGAGAAAGGTCACATGATTAATGACTTGTTTGGTAGCTTACAAATGTATAATGGTTCACACTCTATAGAGCTTTCTAACGTGTTCAAAATGTATGAAATAATTTAATGGTCTTAATTTTTTTCAATATAGAAACATATAAAAATTAAAAATTGAACCAGCATTATAATATATGCTCAAATATAATCACAATGATTAATGTTTCATTTAAGTTAAGTTTATTAATTTTTAATGAGTGAATACTTACTCGAGAATATAATATTAGTAATTGGCGTATTACAAATAAATAAAAATTCATTAATAGTTTAATAATATTTTATAAGCTGGGCAGTTTGAGATTAGAATAGATGAAAAAAAATACATATTTGTATAAAGTCATTTCAATAAATTATAATATACAACATAGGTACATAAATTATCTGAAATATTTCGTTCTCTGCAGCGAATATATAAATGCAGGAATCATGAACTCCCTTATTATAATATTATAATTAATTAATCGAACCTTGATTATTAATTTATATTCGCATTAACGATTGGAATATTCTAAGTGCATAGTGTTGTCGGGCTTTTAGGTCAAGCGCACATCAATTTCGCCGACACGACATTTAAGTTCCAACAATGAACGCTCTAGTTATATTAGAATATAAAGTCAGTAAATTAAAGTGGCGGCGCACATAAGTAAAATGTACATATATTCGTATATTTACATTAAATAAGCTTAAAACGCATTGAGTTATAATTTATCGTAGCCATACCGTACCCTACCTATGACTTACAGTGTAACCAGTTGGCAGTCATTATAGACCTCACTACCTATATTATGCAAGACTGAGCAATAATTAACGAGTAATAAGTTAAGGTTAAATTAAAAGTTTAGTTTAACTACTAACCTAATTTCATATTATGATCTAACTTAAATCTTAATAAATAACGAGTTCATTATTAATTAAATCCTGATAAACTTTTATTAACCTAATTATTAAGCACCTGCAATCGTAAATTCGACACTAAATAGTTAATTTTTTTTTATACACTAATTAAAAAATGACTAGTTTCTTCTTTTTCGTAACTTTACCCTTATTAAACTATTCATTAAATTACTTTATGGCACTGCCTATTTTTCTGTGAAAATAATAAACGATGATATCGTGGTCTTTGAGGCTCAGAACCAAAAGGTTTGTGAATTGTGATAGCCACAAAATATCAAATTATTTCAAACTTCAAACTATTAAATCTTCTATCGTAATAAATGATCCTTAATGATTATCATATTTAAAGATTAACTAAGTTTTTCTGCTTTAGTGTTGTAATTTGGGTTTATTTTAGCAACACTTAACATAGAAAAAAGATTAGCATAAAAAAATATCAATAAAGGGCCAAAAAATCTACGGATAGAACGTTTTGGTTGTGAACATATTTTCTATAGAAAAAAATTCCTTTGAAATGTTTTGTTCTGAATTAAATATATGTTTCCAAATTCCTATACAAAATTGAAAATTTGATTAAACAAAAGAGAACGTGACATGATATTATAACTAAAATAATGCAACAGCACGTCATGTCAGTACCATCATTCAATTTTAAATTTTATTGATAAATGTACAATAATGATTGATGACTAATATTGTATTCTATCAATTATCATATTCCTGTTTTATGGTTACAACAATGAATATGATTATATGAGATACAACATTTTGCCTTTTTGACTATCACTAATTTGGCTATCGCCTAAAACTATAAACTATATAGTTAAATACTAATAGGTTGTATTTAGATCACTATTAAATAACAACTTGTATATTATGTTGATTTAAAACCCTTTGGTTCTCATTAACTCTGTAATGCACCAAAAAAGGTGTCTGTGGACTTAATTAAAGAGCATTAATAATTATTAAATCTATTTATTTAAAGATAAGTTGATTTCCAACAAAATCAATTTAGCACCTTTGATGTTAAACCCACGTTTATCAAGAGTGCTAGGTAGATAATGGTAAATAACTAAGTTGTTACGTCGTATATATAGATACTTATCGTTCATATACTAGCGCAGTATTTGCATTTATCAATATGAAACGTAGAATTTGGCCCAAGACTTGGAGGAATAAAAATAACATTAATTTAGAATTGCGAGATTTTCTTTCCAACAAACATTTTTTCAGACCATTTTTACAACACGAAGTCAGCGCGTGAAACACGATTTACATATTTTACAGTACGTGTTAAAATAAATACTCATCTCTGTGGGCATTCCGCTTTGACGGTCGACCTAATATTGTTTTCCGAAAAGAGTATATAAAACAGCAGAATGTAATAGTATAAACTTTATTATTTTGCATTCGTAAAGAGGAAGTGCTAAAACGGAAGCGGTCACGGAGCGAATCGTCGTCGTCGGCCGCGCAACGATAATGAAACTCCGAAATAATAATCGTCGTCATGCGTAGGCGTAACATTTTTCATATTATCCATTCCTCCTAATCACCGTCGCGTAGTACGTTGGGAAAAAAAGCTAAACAACATAATAATATAATAATAATGTATCGGTGCGATTAATAGCAATATTGTATTAGTGTTGTTTCCATTAATTTGGACGGCCGTCGAGAAAGAAGTCTGAGGCGTACAATATAGTTATATATTCTATATAGCATAAATATAATGCATTATAATTTATAATAATAAACATATAGGTACTTATATATAATTGCTATTATTGTCTGCGCTGATACATTATTTATACCTCACGCGTGATGCACAATAGAAATAGTATAAGGTGCATTATTAATTATTATAATAGCAAATATCACTAGGGTTTTAAACTAAGCCTACAAAAAAATGATCTTAAAATATTAAAACGAGTAAGAAAATCGAAAATATACACTTCAGAGTCGTCGTTTGATTTTCTGCCGATTTTTAAAATAAAACGTTATAGTACCTATATGGATTTTTTTTACAATTAAAATTGAAAAAATAAATATTATTTTTGAATCCCGTCGGTGCGTCTGCATCAAATGTCGAACTTGAAAAATATATTATGCTATACATACTTAAAAAATATATTATGCTGCATACCCCGAAGGCAAAATCCGAAATTCTATAAGACACCTAGGGACTTATAGATATATACAGCATACGCCACAAATGTATGCTAAATATTATGCCTTATAGGTATTATACGTTCGGAAGATCGTGACCGAAAATAATTATTTTAGGCCGTATAGATCGTCATACGCAATAATATCGTTCGACATTCGACGTCATCGGAACCGTATATAGTATCATTGAGTATATCATATTATATAGAATATTATTTACTCAATGATAGTGAATAATACGAGTATGGTTAAGGCAACTGCTGCGCATTTTTTTTTTACGATTTTCCTTCGCCGCCCGTACAAGTGCGCATAACAATAATTATATTATATCATACTCCATCTGCAGCAGACAAGGCGGTATAATATAATAATAATATAGTGTTTTCGACTTTTACGATCAGACGTGGGTGTGTGCTCGGACCGGAAACGTAATCGATTAATTCGAAGATTTTCGAGAACAGCAGGCTCCCCAGCGAAGTTCAAAACCATAACGGGAGAGCGCGCGTGTCATTGGCGGAGGTTACCAAGGTATACGCACGGTGCATCATGCGACAGAGATCGGTAAAATGCGTTCGCTCGTGACATTGAAAATACGCACAGTCGTCGACGTACAACGCGGATAAGAGGAGAAGAAAACGCGTGTCGCGTGCGTTTGTTTATAAAAACGCATAATATTATATTCATATACAGAGTGATCCATCACCGTTTTTTCCTTTAACAAAATAATAATAATTGTATTAAAATATTTTATCCGAAATCTGATTATTGGAATTTTTAAACACATTTATACCAATATACTCAAAAACCGTATATTAACAGATTATTGAGATTTTTTCTTCTATACTTATTAATGAGTATGATCTTGTGGAGATACCTCCAACTCGTGTTTTTAAAATGAGAACCACTCCTCTACCCATTCTGCTCTTTACTACTGTTCATTATTTGGCAGATAATTTTTGTGAAAATGTCGATGCACCTAATTCGATAAATTCAAATGAGCAGTTAACAAAGTTAATAAAATATATATTATAATAAGGATAAAAAATTGTATAGTCCTTAAAAATGGTTTTTTAGAAATATAAATTAGACGTAGTATATTTATTAATTTATTATACTTTTAAAAATTATAAAACATTATGTTGATAGATTAATACACCAGAGCATCATAGCCCACATATTTATCGAACCCACCATCGTGGAAATTAAGGATACAAATTTTGATTTTGATACGTCGACGTTTTCAGAAAAATTATCCACTATATAATTTACAGTAGAAAATTGGGGTTTTCAATTGAAAACCATAAGTTCGTATCTCCCCAGGAGACAACACGTTAAGTAGTATGAAAAATCTCAAAAATTTACGGAAAACATGGTGTTTTGATTGATATTGTCTTTAAAAATTGGAAAAAATAGGGTGGGTGAGCATCACTCTGTATAAGAAAACGAAAGGCTTATAGAGGAAACCACAAACTTCGTAGTATAGATATATTACGAGTGTACCATAGGCATCGTACCGTACGTATTTCGAGTGGGACCCCTCGCCCGGCACGGCGTATAAGGCATAATTGCGGAGCCGGTCCGCGTTTGGGAACCAGTCGAATTACCTCCTGTAGTTGTAATACTGACCGCGGTGAGTGTAGGTACGATGCATAATAATTATGAGTGTAATTATATTGTGTAATGCCTATATCATGCACGTATATAATATACATATATCTGATATCATTATCATTATTATTATTATTATTATTATTAGTGGTAGCAGTCGCGGTAGCAGCGGTAGTGGTACAACAAATCACCACTCGACTGCAGCCTCTTCCACACCATCGTCCGATACGGATCGGTCCATAGTTGGCGGGTCCAATGTCAATATCATTCAGTGTCGAAAAACGACATCGGCGACGGAAGCGGACGGGGTCAAGACCGACCGAAACGCGGTCGCCGCCGCACTAATGATATCTCCGACTGCTGCCGGGCGAGCGGGTTAGTCCCCTGCAGTCGATGTGCACGAACAGGGAAACGTACAATAAATATAATATCCCATACTCAGGCGTGTGTATATTATTATGTTACGATTTTAATAATATGATAATATCCTGCACACTCATCGCTTCCTCGTAACAATGACGGGGAATAAAAATTTTCGTATATATAAGTTTATAATAATATGCAATAATATTATACGTTCAACATAATATTTTAATATATACCTATATGCGTAGTGCGTTCTCTGTCCGTCTGTATATGATGTAATTTTATCTATTGTATCGTCAAAGAATATGTTTATATATTATAATGTGTATATAATACATATATGTATACCTATGCGGGTCATTCGTTTTTATCATTGAACACCCATTAAATCAAAAAGAAGAAATGTTTTTGAAAAAAAAAAATTACATGGTTTCTAGTCGTTTATAAGCAACATTTTATTTTTTTATTTTTTTATCCCTAACATAATGTAATTTGTTTACGGTTTTTTTAATAACAACATACAGTCTAAGTTTCATATTCCAAACCAGAATATTTTACTGAGTATTTTGATACATAAAAATCGAATTTAGGACGAGTAGCTTATGAGTACATATTTAAAGTATTTAAAGTTTAGATGAGCGGAATGGAATGATTTACGTGCATGTTACCTTGTTGATTCACTAATCTGCTCATCTAAACTTTAAATACTTATAACTCATAAGCCACTCATCCTATAAATTCGATTTTTATGTATCGAAATACTCAGACAAATATTCTACTTTCGAAGATTAAATCAAAACTTCATGTTATAATTCTAAAAAATAAAAATCTTAAAAAATCATATGGTTAAAAATATTATTTTTTAATAAAATCGCTGTTATGTAACAACTTGAAAATTGAAACCATTAAAAAACAATATTTTTAAAAACATTAACACTTTTTGAATGAGTATACTACGTTAAATAATATATTATTGCATAAATTGTATTGTGTGCTTTAACAACTACGCTACACGCGTTAAATAATAACTTGAGTGTAGGTGCCTTACACGATGGAAGAGACGCTACGACGACGAATAGCCAAAAGGCAGGTATATACCTAAGAATTTGTGGTAAACACTTACCATTAGTACACACTACACAGTATCGTAAGCTTTTGCCGACCTCACTCATTTATTTCGCCTATTTTTTCGAGTCTAGTATTGTAAATGCCTTTGCATGCTATTCGATATATTTCCTTTACTATGAATCATAAATATGTTTTTGTTAATAAGTAACTATAACCACGAAAACCTTACGAAAAATCGGTCAGAAATGTGTATCCAGTCCAAAAATATTTATTCTATGTTAATATAAATGTGTAGTATTGTTTCGTAAAAACAAATTTCACTGTTTTAATTTTTGATGTCTTTTTATAACTTTTATTTCCACGTTACATATATTTCGAAATTACCGTATTCATATTTCATGAGCCGAGGGTGAACGGTGGATTTTTTTTAATTAACTTTAAGATTGACTAATGTATGTTGTAGTTTGTATTAATAGGTTTCATTTATATAGCTGTCGATTTATTCCTATATTCTTAAATTATAAAAACATTTTAAATATACATAAAAAATCAATAAAAGTATTTATGACTCGAAGTATTTGTTTTTCCAAAACAGATTCATTGAGTTTTCAAGGGCCCATATTATAGCAATGTATTATTGTTATTACTATAATTGATTTGCATCGGATACCTAAAAATTAAGGTTCGGATACTGTAAAAGTAAAAAGTAAAATAGCAATAAACCAATGACGCTTCAGTAAATCAGAGGTTTGCATGTGTCATAGACGTAATATATTTATAGTATTATGTTACCGTGGCAGTACACACTAAAGTTAGCTATGGGAGGTACCTATTTATGTATTACACTCGGATAAGTGATAGCCCAGAGCTGTTAACCTAATCTAACCTTTTGTTGTTGATAAATTTAGATAAATGTTTTTTTTTGCGTCACGAAAGTATTATATTACATAGGTATACCAGTTATTCTCCGCGTGTATATTCGAATATTATTTATGTTGTAAAAGGTGAAAAATTTTTTCATTTTGAGAAAGGGACAACAACAGTCAACAATACACATTCAGCCCGAGGTGACTTCAAGATTCATACACGTCACCGAAGATCGAAACCTACTTTGAACATATTATACTTCTGATATTATCAGAAGTATTTTACAAAAAAAACAAAATGCAATATTACGTAAAACTGTTGGACTTTCTAAAACGCGCTCACGGTTTTCGAGCATATATTTTTAATTGTTTTCGCTTTCAGTCAAAATATGTACAATATTTCCAAATGAAACTTTCCATATTTATTGCCAAAGGCTGATGAGCATAATATATTATGCGTAATTGTGGTTAAACTTAACGGCGCACGTAAGATTACAGCAAAACTTTTAGTCTTGTAAATTATTAGCAAATACACACAAAAGTGTATACTAACTAATTCATCAAATATTTACTAAAATTACAAGTGAAAGTTAAATAGGAGATCATTTTGCTCTGTTTTTGATGATTAATTAGCAATTATTAATATACGATCAGTGGTAGAAAGGTGATAAATCATTAAAGTTAATTTTAAAAGACATACCGAAAGGCAATTTATCGTATTTTGACACATTTACATTTTTGGCAGAATAAATGACACTTATGAATACGATTTTTATCACATTCAATACAAAACCTTGTTCATTAAATAAACTAATCCATTAATTTTCATCAGAGTGAAATAGAAGTAAAAAAGAAAATAGAAGTAAAAATATAAGTTCCTACCTAGAGGCATTGATGGTAAATGAATCAATATTTTATAATCAGTTTTTATTTTAATATAAATCATAATAATTCGTTATCCTTTTTTTTATTATTATTTTAATGACGCACAAAGGTAAATTATTTATTAAAGTTGTGTAAAAAATGTATTATACAAAAACCTAAAATAAAACACGCACGCATACCCATATAGTAACCTAACTAAAATATGTAAGCTATTTGTGCAAATCCAATAAAAAAAAATGAATAAACAACAAAAAAAATATGAAATACTCGATATTATAATAGATTATACATATTCAATAATATACAAAAAGCATATTGTTATAATTACAATACGTGCATCTGTATACAGTTCACTCACCTCGTTTAGCACAAAAAGACACAAAATATATGGCATTATAAATATTCCTCAATTATCTTTCGGCTCATAGAATTTTTTATTGCAATTATTACGAGGTACAGCTATCAAAATCATTTTATTAGTCCGTCGCGAAGCCATTGTTATCTGATGAATATCGTGTGTTTAATGAAATGCATAATCGAATTTAATGGTTTTCGGATATAATCGTTATACCCATTGTTTTTATCGTATTCTAATTTCGTCCGCATTTCTCGTTTGTTAGACTAGACGCAAGAGTCACGATTCAGTGTCTTAAATTTTGAACGACCGTTTTCAATGGACCATTGTATTCCGTTCAATATACATTTTACGGGTATACGTACGCACTTTATAAATATATATCTATACACACGAACTTATTTAAGAACAAACGCAAGTGCCGAGTATTTTTGTAAGGTTGCAATAATAAAAAAAAGTATAATGTCGTTGCACAGATAAACTTGTTTACTATTCGCCACCGAGGAAACATTACTTAAGTATTACCTCTTATCTGTAGAGTAAGTCGAAATCCAAATATAAAATCTAAACCCTTAAAATCGTTTTTATATCCAGGAATAGGACGAACACAGCGCAATAGCATAACACTAAAAAAAAAAAACACCAAATCAATCTATTTTGATTTAACGTAAGTATTAACTATTTTCGTTGCTGTTAAATTTATTTGTAGACGTTCAATCCTTTAAAAAAAATCTTACAAAGAACACGCGCGAAACACTTAACGCGTATGTTCTCGCTGTAGGCCTTGTTGACCAATTCTCATGAAAATATATATGCTATATTGAATACTCACTATATTATTGTAAAACAAGTACACAAGTACAAAAGTACAGAGACATTTTGCTTATGAGTGTCCGTAAAACAGAAAAAAGTTTTAGATAAAAGAAGACGTACTACCTACTAACAGTTATATAAAACGTTAATTTATAAAGTATAATATTATAGAATAATATAATTTAAATATCGACAAATAAGTTCTGACGATGCATTGCGGAAGTCATTTATTTTTTATTTTTTTCAGTAAGTAGTAATTTCCAAGTTTAAGGATAAACTATCGACAACCATCGAAAATGTTTGAAGGTATAGGTATAACTTTATAGTTTGCAAGCAAACATATTATTAACGAAATCCTGCTCGTAATCATTTTTTTGTATGAAATTTATTATTCCTTTCAGATTTAATATCACAATATTTTATCACTTTTCCATGTTGATGTAAGTGAAACGGTTTAGATGAGTGCATCTCTATTCACTGTAGATATCCTGCTCAATTTTTTTTTAAACTTTTATGTTGTTAAAATATTTGAACTGAACTATTAAACTTAACATTATTCATTAATGATGATATTGAATTTTTGTATTAATTTATATTGTTAATTGTAAATTAGATAAGCAAACAGAATATTTTTGTATAGTGTTTAATATTTTATAGTTATTTTAAACATGAACTAAATTATGTTAAAATCATGATTGTAACTTTCACACAAACAATACAATTGTTTTCCCCAAAAACTAAAACAACAATTTCTGTTTATATGCCACATACTATATATAGGGATTGTCGGGCATCTATAAAAATAAATTATTAGAAAACGACCAGAGTACCACTATCCACTTCCAAAATAAAACACATATCGTTATATATTATAATACCTTACTCACAAACACATGATCGATATGTTTAGTTTGATACTTTGATGTCAAATGTAAGACCTCGGTACGCGTAACTTGCAAATATATATTATTCAAGGTCATTGTCAAATATATTTTCTTGAGAGCAAATCATCTTTCTACGCCCTTTAAGCATCCGCCGCAGTTATTTTTAGTATTATTTTATTTACTTTTATACATTAATATATATTTTTTTTAACGCACGTTGCTACTTTTGTGGTTGGCCAAGACATTCCTTATAAAGTTATGTTGGCGAAAAAACGCACATTGGCCGTCCCACGTCCTAAAATGGATACAAAATATCATACATTTATTCTAAATCAAGGCTCTCGACGTTCCTGTAATGTAATTTTTTATTAATTTTTTTATCCTATTATTGAGTATCAAGGACGTGTCGTTGGTACGATGACAGTGTTGACGGAAGTACATAGAAGAAAACTGGGAAATTGATGTATCATATACGTAAGCTAGAATCGTTTTAATTCTATTATCTTGTGTGAAAAAAATCACTACGTCAGATATATTTTTTTTTTTTAAATAAGGCATTAATATATAACTCCAATATTATTTAAAAAATATAACAGCTCCTAAAACATAGTATAATAGCATAATATTCCAATATGTATCTATAATATAGTTGCTTACTCATAAAACTAAAATTCCACACAATACAAATGTAAATTTTAAACTTAAATTAAACAATTACTCCAGGGATTGCATTAAATGTATTTTATTTTGATTTCTACTACAGCTCTGTAAATATTTAAACGCTTTAATATTGTGGTTATACTTTTAATTTGTTTCGGTTATATTTTAGTTTTCGACAATGCAACGATTACTATAAATTATTATTATTTTATTTCATTTAATACATGGTATTTTACTCGTACAATAAATATCGTTTAATGAAAAACGAGTACCGCTATAGGACTATTATATTGTAGAATTTAGATCCAATATAATAACTATTAATAAGTAATAAATGATATACCAATATTACCGCCATTATAAAAATGTATATTTAGTGTTTATACTCCTAGGTTTTTGAGTATATTTTTATATTATATATTAATATTTAATTCAAATCTATGTTCACTTCACTAAAAAAATTATCTTGGTATACATTTTTAATTTATCCATAATTTGGTGTTTCATATGAAAATCGGATACCTACATAATATAATATCTATAGGTACATTGGGAAATCGCTTTGAACACAAAAATATATCAAACTTACCTATATAAAAAAAATACGAAACTAAACAATTGATAACGTTGATATACGTATAATAAAGGTTAGCATTTCAAATTCCTAATTCGCTCGTAAAAATACTTAATATATATTTAATAATATGATATATTCGTAATATGTCGACTACCCTGAAATTAAAAAAGAATCAAGTTTCTAATTCTAATATTTTGCGTGTTTTTATGACATTCTTATACACTTTGTAGGCATATAATATGTCAAAAGTATGTGTTCTTGATTATATTTTTATGACAGGAAAATAATAACTAAGGAATTTTTAGAAGTAATATCTATAATTTAAGAAGCTAGCAAAGTATTAGAAATCTTTACCTAATATGGTCAAACTTTCAAAACCCCTGTCAGTTAAAAAAAAACACTCAACATAAGTATGACAAATATATTTATCTTGTACATATATTGTTAAATAATATATAAGTAGTGTACACACAATTGACATAATTGTGTCACTTAACGTTCAAAATATACTGTTCAATACAAAAATGAAACTTAATTCTGAGTCGTACATTTATCACGAAAAAATAATTTAACGATAGTTAAAACTAATGTATATTTTACTTACAGATAATATGAGTATATAAAGAGAACGACACCTATGCATTTGTTGTCTCCGTCATACACACACACGTACGACATAAACCAATTTTTGTGTCACTAGTTTCAATAGCGTGCTGTTAGTTTTGACCCACTATCAAATGGTTTTTTTTAATGACCCACAATCATTTTTCTCTCTGTATGCTTAGATCTTTAAAACTACGTAACGGATTTTGATGAGGTTTTTTTTTAATAGATAGATTGATTCGAGAGGAAGGTTCATAATATGTATATAACATGCGTAATATAGTAGAGAAACACTGTCCCTTTTTTGTATGTACGAACATATCTCAGAAAGAACTCTACTTATTTTAATATGGTTTTCACTAATAAATCGGTCGAATCACGGGAAAGGTTTTAATGTATAATAATTTTACTTGGTAAAATTAATCGGGTTGCCGAAAATAATAACAATCTATGTGTATATATATAAAAATACATGTTTGTCTGTATGTCATTGAACTCCACCTAAATCACTGGACATTTTTGTGTGTTTTTGAGAGAGTACCTAAATGGTTTATATTCACAATTAGACCCAGTTGGTTCAACCCGGAGAGGTGCTCAAAAAAGTATTTTGAGATTAACGATAGAAATTTTTGATTATAAATGGTTGGCGGTTGCTATTGGTTATATGAGAAATAATTAGTAAAAAGAGAGTAACTGGATGTCGCTCATCTGTACAGTAGGTTACAAGTGGGTCACTGTATAACTTTAATGGATTGTATTAAATTTAATTCAATGGTATCATATCATTTTATACGAAAAACGATTGTGAGCGAAGACGGTTTGTCAGTCTAGATATTTTATATTGTTATTATATTTTATTATCACCTGTAAGTTGAATTAATATTATAAATTACAACAAAATAACTAAAATCGTTATTCTTATTTATATTCGTTTCTATGGTGGTAAACAAAACGATGAAAATTAAAATCCTATTTTTAGTGATTTTTAGGGTTCTGTACGGTAAGACGGGACCCTATTACTAAGGCTCCGGTGAACCGAGGTACCTAGATATAGGTACACTAAACCCAAAATACACTTATATAATCTACATTTTTTTTTTAATTTTGGCAGGCAGAATTGGCTAGAAGGTACAACTGAAATTGGATGTTGGTTTATCCGAAGTTAATAGCCTCAAAAAATTATTTCAATAGATTATTACTTGAAAATTGGAGGGTGTATACAGCTTAATTTTTCAACTTATATAGCCTGTAGATAGGTAAAGGGTAGCTCACACATGATTTTTTTTAGCGAACGAAAACATAATTTTTCTTTTTTGTCAATCTAAATAGTTGCAATCCATTACATATTATACTAATATTATAATTAGACGAAATATGGTACTTGTATACATTTTGTACAAATATATTTATTAAAAATATAAATCTTTGGCCTGGACAACGTCGGGCGGGACGGCTAGTATTCAATATTTTAATTTTCAACTGAGGTATGGCCACTTTTAAAATGTGAAATTTCATATTACCCATATTATCTTGATTAAAATTTAAAATATCTGAAAAATCACCGAAATAAATCATAGATAATGTTCCTATAACTAAAAGTTTGATCATACGTCAATTCACTCTAATATCAAAACTAACAGCACACTATTGGATCTAGTTGACTAAAATTTGCTATGTCTTAAGTTTGTAAGACGGAGACAACAAATACATGGTAGCTCTTAACGATTTCAAGTTTTTAAGTCATTTAAATAATTAAATGAGTTTATATTTTAATCAACTTCACTATTACATAACCATTTTATTAGGATCATATAATTCAATTAATACAATTAATAGGTATATTATAATAATTCTCATAATATTATTATATTTTTATTTAAATAATTATTTAGGTAGGTACCCATAATATTATATAGTTTATGTGGGTTTCAGTGTTTCACAGCACAATAGGCATACCAACTACAATTTACAGAATTCCAAGCAAAAGTACCGTGAGAAATATTAACACAATGCATAGGAAAATACAACGAGTTAATATCTCCTTCTCTAGAAGTAAAAACTAAGTAGGTGACTAATAACGAACATTACAGTCGTTATTAATTTTCATAGAAATATCTTATGACATAACCAAGTCAGTTTCAATAAATATTTTTAGTTGTTAGTAGGTACATCCATTAATATTAGCAAAACTACCAATTATACAATTAGTTTTACGATGACATAGCTATAGTAGAAAAAAATAATAATCAGTATCTATACTTATTCATACATAAGGACTTAAGGTGGAAAATTAAGAAAAAAATAACAAAGTAAAATAATAACGACCACATTCCATATCATAAAGGCATCGTTAAGTAGGAGCACGAATGTACTAAGTTAAGTAGCTATAGTACATCATATCTGACAGTACTATTTTTCGTATATACTCAACGAGGAAGTAATTACATTGCTTTTCGATCCTGAGCGAGTGATCAGTGATCAGTATTGTTTTTAAAATTATGTTTTTTTTTGTGAATTTTAATGACATTTTAAACTGGAAATATTGACTCAAAAACTCAATATATACAAAATTATCGAGAAAAACAAAAAATAAAAAATATTTTCTATTTACAAATGAAAAGAAATTATACCTTAAACTTGAAAATGTGACTCACGATTCCTGATAAAATCTTCATACAGCAATTTAAACTTTAAAGTATGAAAAATATAGTCAACATTTATTTATTAAGTGTTTTTAGTTTAGATGTTGATCAATTGACAATTTCGTAAAAATCACGAAAATGTGGAAATTATTCATTTGTTTTAATAAACCTCAATATAGGCGTAGGTACAAATATTTTTTCTATATAGATAACATTAACATAGGTCTATAATATTATGATATTATTTTAGTTATAACTTATATAATTTTAATACTTTAGGTAGATATTAGGTTAAAATATGAAACAATATTTTGGACAAAAAATAGCTCAACTTACCTCATTACCTATTTATAGAAAAATAAATTACCTATAAAACAGAAGCTAACAAAATGACACGTCCTCTCTTTGCTTGGTATCGTTTTTCGTATATGCAGTGATTTCTCTCTGAATTATAATTTAACAAATCCATTACAGTATGACGTATTCACAATGACGAGGTACCTACTGTGTTACCTATGCAGCAAAGCGACTTCCCCAGTTTTTTTCTTTACCTTGCAACGAGTAACTTAATTTAATAACCTTTTAAATGTACCTATAAGTTATAACTTACCCAACACAATGCACATGTGCCCATAGGTGGAAAGGAAAGTGGGTGCCAAATTACAATGCTCCCACTTAGATTTTATAAGTCATACAAATATAGTAGGTACAATAATAAAAAAAAGCGGGTAAAATTCAATGGGTTGAGATTAATTGTATTGTCTCAAAACCACTCAAACACAAATAT
Source organism: Acyrthosiphon pisum (assembly GCF_005508785.2). Classification (NCBI taxonomy): domain Eukaryota; kingdom Metazoa; phylum Arthropoda; class Insecta; order Hemiptera; family Aphididae; genus Acyrthosiphon; species Acyrthosiphon pisum. The sequence continues at coordinate 74,025,027 of NC_042494.1, read as the reverse complement.
TCCAGAATCCAAAATACTCCTAATCCCTATAGTAATATTTATGACATTGAATGCATAAACAGATAATGCCAATAATGCAAATTAAATTAATAACCCAAAATTGTGATAAATAATAATGAATAGTAATTAGTAAAATGTTAAAGCGATTACCTACTCTACTCTACTAGTAAACTAATTAATTTAATAGGACGACGGTACCGTGATGTCTCCGTCTTACTAACACCAAAACGTACGTTCAGTATAGTACCAATTTTGTGTTGTCGGCTTAAATATTACTTATCAGAATAATTTGACCTAATATCAAACTTAAAGGTTAGAACATTATACTCGTATGTGTTATCTCATTGACTTTTACAATATTTTAATTTATAAGCAAGTCAGAAGTGTGTAAAACTGTAAAATATTCTAATTTAAAAATTCTCATAACTTACTTGAAAATTAAAATATTGTAAGAATCCGACGAAAGAACACTCATAGTGTTCTTAGCTTTAAGTTTGATAATAGGTTAATTCCCTCTAATATAATTAAGCTAACAACACTGCAAAATTGAAACTGCTTAACGTACATTTTGGTATACGATGCATTAGACGGAAACAACGTACGACGTTCTTTTAAAGTATAATAACAAATACAACAAAAACATGAAATAGACGAAAATTGAAATACATTTCCTACTAAGCGATATATCTGGTTTGTCTACAGAATATATCTATAACCATATTATGTTACCCACTTATCAAAATAAGCATTCATCTTTGGTCTACGATTATCGTATTTCATTGAAAATTGAAAACGACTAATGTATACAAAATTAAAAATTCACACGCACGTTTGATTACAAGGCAAATATTGTGTTCGTGTAGAACTGGCACGAAGAAGAAAAAATCTCACTGTAGAGAGTACATGGCAAGACCACCTATCATCGTTGTTCATATATTTGTGCAAGGTATCTAATTATGTATGCGTATTATATTATTATATAAATTATATCTATATATATAAAAATGAATGTATGTGTGTGTGTGTGTGTGTGTCTATATTACCATGGCAACCATTTATATATTATTTTGAGATTTCCGTCCGTGTGTGTCTCCATATTACCATGACAACCAATTATATATTAATTTGAAATTTCCGATGGAATGTTTTGTATATAAATGGTTGCCATGTTGATATGTAAAACATATTATTCATATAGAGTTGGCAATTTTAATGGGCAACGAAGTGAACGGGATTAGATATTTTTATATAAATAGATAGATTATACCTCTGAGCAGAAGATAGGCTAATTTAAAAAGAGAGAGGACCAAACCCGGGAGGTGTTCAAACAGGGATTTTGACATTTCATATGGAAATTTTTGTTTATAAATGGTTTCCATGGGTTTTGAAGCTATTATAATAATAATTATTGGTTTTCGGGAAACGAAGTGCACGGGATCAGCTAGTTTATTTATATAATTATTTATTTATACATCGTTTCAATTTACGAAAAACGCACGAAGTCAAAATTTCAGTTTGAATGAAAATACAAATATCTATACCTACCATATAATATTTTATTGTATAATAATATGCAATAACCCGTTGAGCTCAATTATGGAGAGAAAAAGTCTATATTATACATTCGGAAGACATTTTAATGTTTATGCGTAATTTAAAAAATCTTATTCCCACCCAATCGCAATACGTTTTGTACTTGGAACGTTCGAAGACCACATCGAAAATCCCTGAAAAAAACCTAAACATACTCGATCAGAGTGGACGGGAGAGTCATTCCACGGTAGGTAGGTACACGTTGTTGTCCCCAGGCCCGTATTTAAGGGGGGCAAGGGTGGCCAATTTTTAACACATTTAGGGGGGCGGCCAGGCACCGGTGTATATTATATGAATAACATTTTTTTGGTAAGAATTTGCTTAAGTACCTATTCTTGGATTTTTTGCATTGCATGACTATATGATACGACCATTTGGCGTCATTTACTCTATTTGTCAATCAATGATAACTACTAATCTTTGTAATTTTTTTTTGGCTAAAATGCACTTTACCAGGCCCTTTACGAATTTAAAAGTTTAGAAGACGTGTTTTTCAACGCTGATTTTGAAACTGTTTAAATTTTTTTGCGGAAACCATTATTTTGGAAGTTATAGCCATCCAAAATTTGTGACTTTACGCTTATGTCTTATACGCATGCGCGCAACATTACTTTAATGCTGCGTGGAGGAACTCGTGTTTGGCGATCGGAGCCGAATTCCGAGGCCTGCCCAAGATGGTTTTACACGACAAATCGATGCATATTTTTGATTTTTTTGTTAATTTTTTATGGTGCTTTTTTGGGGGGGAGGGGGGGTACAAATATTGTTGACCCAGGGCGCAAAGTGTAAATATGGCCCTGGTTGTCCCTCCTCTCCACACCATTACTATAGCAAATGTACGTACACGGGAAATATGAACGGTGTACTGCAACCGGTGGTTTTGTTCTTTGATTTTTTACTTCGACCACATGCGTGTCATATATAGATACACATCAAACGTCCGCCGGCACATATTATATTACTAATCGCAGGCGATTTACGCACCACGGGGTGTTAGCGGTTTTGCAGTCGAAAATATTTTATTATATCGTCGACGGAATCTAGTCTCGAAGCAAAAATATAATGACCGGCTCATAAATAATTAACTACTCGTTATCATTATAGACAATAGTATGAAACGGACACGACTACAAAATTAATATTCTGCGCGCGCTATTTTTTTTTATTCGTGGTAGGGAGGAGAGAGATAAACGTATGGTTTTCTGTTGTAGAGTATAGTATAATACATAATAATGTGTATATTAATATGGTATATTTGTATACGTTTCGTACGTCTTTCTCTTTCTGGCACGATATGACGTGCGTGATTGCATAATATTTATTGTTTGTACAACAATCGTTATCCACCCGCATAATACCCATATTATGATAACCTCAAAATATGACCAATCCCATTCACTTTGTCAAAGATCAAACGTATAATACAAAAAAAAATTGGAAATTTTCTATATACAATAAAATTAAAATATTTTTTGATATTGTCAAGTATATCACAATAAACTAATACTATGATATAGGTACAACCATAGACCTTTTACTCATAGACCGGCCCTCTTCACGTTTCCGCCGTGTCATGATAGGTGGCGCTTTTCGGTTACTGAGTTACTCTGATACGGTAAAAAAATAATCGTTATAATATTTATAATATTATCTCGTAGTGTTTTTGAGTGTTTTCACAAGTTTTTATAATACTGTTATCCAGTTAAGTTATTTTTTAATACATCGAATGCATGATTTTATGGTACCACTGATCCATAAATGGGCTGCATCACTGCGCTATGTCAGCTTGCGACTATCAATGTATTTAGTATAGGATGGGCCGGTCTATGAGTAAAAGGTCTATGGGTACAACATACTGCAATACAATAATAATTAATAATTTCGATTTTGTAAAAAGTTTTTTTCTCGATAAAAATAAATTTCCTAGGTCTTAATCAAATGCGATATAATTTTAAATGTGTTATTTTAAGGGGA
>NC_042494.1:74017533-74021202 GCF_005508785.2 Acyrthosiphon pisum | reverse complement strand
AACGTCCCCTTAAGCCGCGTTCACATTACTTCACAACTGCACGTGTATCGATTCATGTCGTATCGTGTAAAATCAAGACCCATCAAATCTTCTTTATAGATCTTGGTGTAAAATAATTATTTTATCAGACTATACCATAGTAACCAAACGATACCGAATAATTGAATATATTCAACTTTTGACCAAATATGTGCAGAAAAATGATAGGTAACTGAAAAAAAATTATTAAATGTTATCATCAAGTAAAATATTCATATCATTGGTACCTATTGCATTTTGGTATACAGATAAAAACAGGACACGGGCAGTAGTTGTGAACTCGGTTTTACAATAATAATTACTCAATTACAATAAGTTCAACTAACATATTCTAATATTAATCAAAAAAAAAAAAAGGCGGGTAAGTCGTGGATGTCGCTCTGCTGTACAGTAGGTTACAAGTGGGTTACTGTAATGGATGGAATTAAATTTGAATCCAATGATATTATATCATTGTATACGAAAAACGATTCTGAACGGAGATGATTTGTCAGTCTAGGATATATTATTTTTAAAGAAAAACTTATGGAGAACCTTGTACCAAATTTTAAAAACTTAGTTATAAAAGAAAAAATTTTTACGATTTTTCAACCACTAAATTACTTGCAAATTTTCGCAATTTTGACATATTTCGTATAAATTTGAACTTTAAATGCTTATAAATAAAAATTGTGACAATGTATTCCTTTTATTTTGCAACTGCTATTGTAAAAATATGTTAGGAGCCTTGTATTAAATTTCCAAATCTTAGAATTAAAAAGAAAAACTTTTATGAATTTCTGTCTAAGATAATTTGAACATTGCCGTAATTTTTACGTATTTAGTCAAAATTTGAACTTTAAATGCTTATAAATAAAAATTGTGACAATGTATTCCTTTTATTTTGCAACTGCTATTGTAAAAATATGTTAGGAGCCTTGTATTAAATTTCCAAATCTTAGAATTAAAAAGAAAAACTTTTATGAATTTCTGTTTAAGATTATTTGAACATTGCCGTAATTTTTACGTATTTAGTCAAAATTTGAACTTTAAATGCTTATAAAAAAAAATTGTGCCTATGTATTTTTATAATTTTTGAATGGGAGTTAGAACAACATATGTGGACCCTTCTATTAAATTTTCAAGTATTTTGTCCCAGCTAATTTTTTTTTATCAACATTTATAAAAAAAAAATCAAAAAAAATCGATTATTTCAATTGCCTATAAATAGATTAAAAATTAGTGAAATATTTTGAAAATAAAGCTATATAAAGAAAATGTCAATTTAAACAACTGGTAAAATTTTCAAGTGTCTACGACTCATACTTTTTGAATAATAACAAATATCAAAAATCGTTTGAGGCTAAACCGTTATTTAATGCGGTTTTGTAAAAATTTAAATTTCAAACACTCCTAAAAATTTTTTGTCTTAGTCCGGTTGAGTTTTTTTTACAGATATTTAAAGAAAAACTTATGGAGAACCTTGTACCAAATTTTAAAAGCTTAGTTATAAAAGAAAAAAATTTTACGATTTTTCAACCACAAAATTACTTGCAAATTTTCGCAATTTTGACATATTTCGTATAAATTTAAACTTTAAGCACTTATAAAAAAAAATTGTGACTAACGATTTTGGATTTTTTTTTATCACTGTGAGAACAACTTATAAGAAACCTTGTATTAAATTTTCAAAGTTTTACTATCCAACCAAAAATTTTTTATCGTTATTTTAAAAAAAAATACTTAGAAAAATTGAAAATTTCATTTGTCTATAAATAGCTCAAAAAAAGTCGAAACACTTTGAAAATTTAACCCTGTATAGACAACCCTAATATAAACATCTGTTGCAAATTTCAAGTGCTTACAATAATTTAGTAAAATTAAGTTTTCGTTTTTGTCAAAAATTGGTTTTGCGTAAAAATTCGCGTTTTTCCGTTATTTTTTTAAGGTTTTTCCTGCCGCTTTTGAAAAGTATTGGGAAATTTTCACTTTTGACCCCCCAAAGTACCAACTAGATTCACTTTCCTTTCAGAAAAGGTACAACTTTTGAAAATCGAAGCATTTTTACTGCTCCAAAAGTTGTCGTCAGACACAAAAAAAAAAAAAACACACATCATTGTAAAATCAATACATTCATCACTTCGTTCAGAATCTAAAAATTAAGAATAACATGTTGTTTATTTGTAGAGATGTTGAAATATGTTATTTTATTTTTATTTTGTATAATACCGTATTATACCAGTATTATACCAGTGTTATACCAGTATTATACCATATACCGACTGTGGTAATCGGGGACCCGGATCATAAATACAAACGGGGGCCCGGGGTGTTACTTGGTGTATAGCACCCTGGGCCAGTCCGCCACTGGTTACTGATAGACAAAAGACATAATAATAATAATATGCATCTATTCTATCTAAAAATATCTTTACTATACACTATACAGTATATACACAGAATGTATGAACGGTAAAATGTAATGTGTTAACTATAAAAATATGTTTTTATTAAGTAGGTATGTTTTTGATACTGTAATGAATCTGTAATGAAAAACTGAAAACACTAGAAACGTTTTTTTAACGATTGGCCTGGAGGTGGGAAAAAATTGGCCTCTTTAATTGTTTGCACACCTTAAAAAAAAACTGAAATGGCGCCCCTGCCAAAGAATATATTCAACATAAATGAAAACAGACCTATTGTTTTATGTGTATTTTTTTAATTGAATCAAAAGTAATAACAATATGCTAATAACCTCTGTAAATGAAGCTAAAAAGTAACAAAAAATGTGCCTTATTTTATACTTTATATTTCTCCTCGTCCATCAATGATTTGAGTACAAATAAGCTACACAAAATATGCAATTCAATGTCTTCATATTTTATTCTAATAATAAATATATTTATACATTTTTTTTAAATTTTTATTTTATAGTTCATGTATTTTTTAGATTCTGAGTGAAACGATGAATGTATTGATTTTACAATGATATGTGTTTTTTTATTTTTTTTTTTTTATTTTTGTGTCTGTCATCACCTTTTAGGACAGTAAAAGTGCTTGGATTTTCTTCAACAGTACCTTTTCAGTTTTCTGATAGGAAAGTGAATCTAGTTGGTACTTTGGGAGGTCAAAAATAAAATTTTTCCAATAGTTTTCAAAAGCGCAGTGAAAAACAAAAGAAAAATTAAGGAAAAACGGGAATTTTTACGCAAAATCTGTTTTCGAGAAAATTGATTTTAGTTTTTGGTGTAACTTTAAAACGAATGACTGTAGATACATGAAATTTTCACTGGTTGTTTATATTTCCATTTTCTATACATAATAAAATTTTCAAAATATTTTGATTTGTTTTGACCTGTTTACGGACAATTTCAGTTTCCAATTTAATTAGTTTTTTTTTCTATGAATGTCAATAAAACTTTATTTGTTGAGTAAAAATACTTGAACATTTAATACAAGGCTCCTACTATAGGTATTGTTACAATGAGATTTGAAAAATATTAAAAATCCTTAGTCACAGTTTTTTTTTGTTAGCATTTAAAGTTCAAAAATTGACAAAATATGTAAAAATCACGAAAATTTGCAAATTATTTTGAGTTAATAATTCGTAAAAATTTTTCTTTTTAGAACTAAGATTTTAAAATGTAATAC
>NC_042494.1:74017299-74017483 GCF_005508785.2 Acyrthosiphon pisum | reverse complement strand
GTTTACGGACTATTTCTAGTTTTCTAATTTTTTTAGTTTTTTTTTCTATAAATATCAATTAAGTTTTATCTGTTGTGACCAAAAAGTGTAAAAATTTAATACAATGCTCCTGATATATTGTTACAATATCAGTTGAAAAACATTACAAATACATAGGCACAATTTTTTTTTTTATAAGCATTTA
>NC_042494.1:73980528-74017199 GCF_005508785.2 Acyrthosiphon pisum | reverse complement strand
TACATAGGCACAATTATTTTTTATAAGCATTGAAGTTGAAATTTTGACAAAATTTATCAAATTTAAAATTGAATAATTATTTTGTAGTTAAAAATTTATAAAATGTTCGATTTTATATCTAAGGATTGAAAATTAAAACAAGATTCCACGTAAATATTTAATTCTGTTACCAAAAATTCTAAGAAATACATAAGCACAGTTTATTTTTATAGTCATTTTAAGTTCGAATTTGGGCGAAATTACATATTAAAAAACCTGGAATAACTATTTTAGTTATTTTGTTGTGATTGTATAATATTACTTGTGGGTACTTGAAACTTCTAAAGTATACTATTATATATCTATGATAGTACCACGGTTTGTTGTTGATGTATAACGCGTTACCTAATGGATATTGTGATATGATTAATTTGGAATTTATTATTGATACCTATTATAGGTCAATTTTTTTTTAATACTATAGATAAGTATACCTATAATAGGTATGTCTAATACCTAAACTGACAAACCGTCTCCGCTCAGTATCGTTTTTCTTATACAGTGATATTATACCATTGAATTCAAATTTAATACTATCCATTATACAGTGACCCACTTGTAACCTACTGTACAGCAGAGCGACATCCACTTACCCATCTTTTTTTTACTTTAAACATATAATATGTTTACAATAATTGTATGACATTTTTTACTCAGTTCACGAATTAATAGTAATATTTTTATTAATTTTATTAGCTTTAACCAAAAGTTATTATATAAAAAGTAATCTTATAAAGTACATTATTAAAAAATTTCCGAGTTCAAAATTAAAAAAATTCTTATAACTTGACCTTATTACAAAATATTATATACTATTATTAAAACAATCTTTCTACATTCTAATTTTTAATAAAACCTGTAACTCAAATACGTAATGAATCCAACTCATCCTGCAAATTGCCATAATTGCTACACTACCATAATATTATAATACTATTATTTATCTTAGCGAAATTTCACCTACCTATGTAATAAACAGAAATACACACAGTTATTATATAATTAAACCAATTATTTATTCTAATTTTCCACTCTAGTATTTGTTTTTGGTGTATCCGTAATCGACTTATAAAACAATTGAAAAATTAAATTCTCAGAACTATTACGATTTAATAAAATTGTATTTATTATAATATTTTGCTATTATATTTTGTTTGTTAATACTTCGTATAGTGATAACTGATTAACTATATTATTCACAGTGTACAGAACCTGCAGTAGTGCAACGACTGTAGCTGTGTTTTTGGTGTACCTACACGGAAAAGACTAATGGAACAATAAAATAGAAAGATTAAATTCTCACGACTAAATTATGCTTAAATAAAATTTATATATTATAATACTTTGCTATTATTTGTTCGTTTATACTTCGTAAAATAATGTACTATATTATGCACAGTGTAAATTACGAGAAGTGCAACGACTGTGGTATCCGCCTCGGGCCTTCGATTCCAGAAAACCGCTGGTGACTGATAAGTTTAGTTGTAGTATAATAGGTATAAGGTACGCGCACAACTATTGCAGGTCGAATTTTTTCAATTAAATTTCAAACAAATTGTTCTAAACAAGTCCCGTCAGTTCATTCAGCTCAGCCCGGGGCGCCGGCCGCGCGTTCTTACGTCTGCAAACCATCGAGAAAAATTGTTTCCAAGCAAATACACGGGGAGACGAGATAAATAATTCTCGTTTCGTACCACTGTAGATTCAACGAAATGTTGTTAACTCTCGCGTATATATTATTATTATTATTATTATATAATATAATATATAGGTATTGTACATAATTTTTTTCTTGTAACATATTTTCGTTTTATTACACAAGTATACCTACTTCAGCTGTCTCCGCAACTGAGCAAAAAATAAAATATTTAGGTATGCCTATAACAATATAACAATATAAAAATAAAACGTGAAAACGGTAGGTCATCATAGGTAGGTGTATAATATATAATATGTAATACGCGCGGTTGCGGACGACTTACTTGAACAATACACGAAAATACAATATTATAATATAGTATAGCTTGGTATATTACGTTAAATTAAGATGAATCGCCGGTCGTTCGTCCGGGGTATATTATAAATCAATTACGAATTAAAATAATATTGTCACGGTGTTTCGCAACACGGCGAGAGCAATTATAATGGCATGTACCGCACTCGCGATTCGGTTCAGATAACTCTGAAGACATCGGTCCTAGGGCCTCTGGTGATTTACGACGCATAAGTGTGGTATACGTCGTGTCGTCTTTAGATATATATTACTACACGCTCGTGCGAACGTACTACTTTATTATTATGCTGTAAATTATGATACTTCGGTCTCGCTGGGAAAAATCACAAAAAAAAAAAAATGAAATCGCACGATTTTTATTAGTAGGTAGGTACGCCGCAGCGGTGTGCTGTATATTGTACCTATCTCGTATAATATTATGATGTTATTATCATTACAATCGCACACGTTGGTAGCGAGCGGTACACCCGAAGTAGGAATAATATCGACCGACGCGCATTATAATAATATGAGAATACATGGAAGGATAATAACGACTTTTTAGGACCACGCGTACATATTATTATATATTAATATTATTTATTATATATAGGTACCTAAATAATATTATTATATTATTATATACACGCAGGAGTTAAGGAATTTTTTTTAAGCTACCCGTCAAATTTTTGAGCATTGGGGTGAACAAAATTTGGCGCTCGTTGCAGCATACACAAAACTACAAATATATACCAGTGGATATTTTAACTAATATAGAGAAAACTTTTTGTCACCTAGAAGATGATATATTTAATTACTGGGTGACAACGATTTTTTGTAAACATTTTGGTGTTTGAAATTATTATATAATTATATTTATTATGTTTAATTTTGTTATTTATTTATGACGTACATAATTTCGTTTGACAAACAATTTTTGAGAATGGAAATCCTATGAGTGTTCACCGTAGCTCGTAGCCAGTAGGGACCTATAACCCGTAGGTATCCATACAATGCAAGAAAGTAATTTATTCCACGCAGCACCCGACAATGCGACATGATTTATCTGGTCATCAGTCGTCCCGGAAAATATCTAAAAATTGTATTTGATTTTTTTTTAGTCCTTGTCCCTACAAATCAGAGACTGGAACCTTTATGATTTTATCGGTTTGGGGTTAGGTTTCAGTTCTCAAAAACCCAAAATTTCGGTTTCGGTTTCAGTTTCAGTTTATACCGGTTTTAACCCTTATTATTATTTTTTTTTTATCGATAAAGTACTATATTAAAAATGAACATAATATTAATTACCCCTTTTTAGTGACAGGTATTTGTAATTAAGTGTAACTATTTCAGAATTTAGGTAATATTATAAAAAAATGAATTATTATAAAATAATAAATTAAAATAAATAAATAAATTTGAATATTTAAAATAAATAAAAAATTATTATTAAAAAAAAATAATAAGAATGATTTTTTAACACACTAGGGCGACCCATGTTTCAGTTTGATATAATAATTTATAACTTATATATAAAAATATAAATTTAAACAATATATACCGCGCTAATGAAGACGGAAGAACAGTTCAGTATTAGGTACAGTAGAATTGTCGTACAGAGCATAGTATAGAGTAAAGAGTTAACGATACCCGCATTAAGTTTAGGTATTTATATTATCAATATTATCAATGCAGGCATATTAGTAAGGTAACAATTATAATTTATAATTTATATGACAACTTACTCTGAATTCTGAATCACTTATAAATGTCCAAATTGCTATTATTTTCAGAAATTCTACATCAGCTATTGCGAATTGCGATTCAATAATAATATTGATATCGATTACATGGAAATTAAAATTTAGATTTTTGGTATTTCTTTTATGACAATTCTATTGTACTTGTACACATAATAATATTCTTATTTCTTATCATTGATAAACTTTTATAGGTCTACAATTCTATAATTATTTATTATTACTAATAATTAGTTATTACCTACTTACGCCATAGATAAAATATCTATTAGATTTTGGAACTGAAAAAAACTGAAAAAACTGTTAAAAGGTTTCGGTCCAAAACCGGTCAATTTCGGTACAGTTCCAGTCCCTGCTACAAACTATTAGCTAAATAATTATTATTTATTTTACTTTGGACCTTTAAATGGTTTAAACGTTCAAGTCTTCAAGGTAATAAGTCATACAATATTACAACGAAAGGATGACTTTCGTCTTTCGGAAAGTATAAAATAATTTAAAATCTAATATTTTATACTTGGACCTAAACTTAATACAGTATCTATTTTCAATGATTATAATATATTAGAAAATACAATAATACTAAATGAGATATATATACTTATTACTTGCATAATATGATGCGTATAACGTATTATACCGTTGGTTATTAAAAACTAGTAAAAATTTTAGTATTTATTAATTTATAATCAATGGTATTACGTATTGGTGTAAATGTGTAATATTAATAATATTCTGTGAGTAATAAATATAATATTTAATATTTTGGATTATTATAACTTTTTTTTTAAAATTCATTTTTACAAAATTGAATATATTTTAATCTGTGGTTTAGAAATAAAATTAACTCATAAGACATAAGTTACTAAATAACAGGGAAAAAATGTAACTCGTTATTTATGTTAGATAAAAATTGGCTAAATATATTTTAAAAAAATTAATTTACCCAACAACATTAATTATTTGTAATTATTTATGTGTTATTGTGTTGTGAGTTTTGATGATATTGGTAATTTTTTCTATAAAATTTATTACTGAAAAGTTTTTTATAAGCTCATAATATTATGTTGATTTTGATAGTCAGCCATATTTTTATTTTTTTTATGTCACCCAGTAATAATTTCTTAAAATATTCACTGATATATACTATAGGTACCTACCTACATATTTTAATACCTAATATATTATTTTATAAATTATAATATAGGTACAATATAACAGATTAAAATTAAAAAATCTTTTTTAATGGCACTTTACTACGTTATTTCATTTTCAAGTTTCAATGTTTAAATTTTGTCTGATTCTTCGAAAAAGATACTATCAAAATAATTCCATGTTTATTTTTACATAATCATTGGTGAACTGTATCCCTAGGATCCCAACCGTATAAGGATGTGGGGCGTAGGTGTATTATAATTGATGTGTAAGTAAAAATTGTATGTTTAAACAGTCATGTAGTTAAGCGTAATGGTGATTTTAATGAGTAACTTGCACTAGTTAAACGGTTTAGCTGTAGCAATCATCGCAAACATAATAATAGGTATAATAAAATAATTTGTAAAATGTTTTGAAACACTTGGGGTTTTTACTAGCCCTAAAAGATTAATTTTTGTGTTAAAAATAGTAATTTAATTACATTATTTTGGATACGCCATATTAATTGATATAATGATATATACAATTAGATAACAATGTGATGGAACACAGCTTCGTGAAATGGAAATCCTAAGTTGGAATAATGATGATGGATTGATAACATTTGCGTTGATAGTTAGAAATATCAAATATACACAGATGCATTTTAATATATATAATATATATCTATTAAGTTACATAATAATATTGATATTCTGAAAAAAGCCCTGAAATAAAAATGCCCTTGCTATAAGTAAAAAAGCCTCTGAAAAAATTATCTTTAATTTGTATATTATTCTTTATTAGTTAATTTTTAATGTCATAATATTATATAAGATTTAATAATGTAGTACAATGAATTAGGTGCAAATGTGCAATATTATACATTTATACCTAACAACCTAACTTAGATAGGTACTATATTTTTAATAAACTATTGTCTATTCCCCTATTTTATATGTTTGTAAAGAAAACGTATATCTTTAAGCTTATAAATTTTATATTTATTTACATGGTTATAGTTACGTAGATAGGTACAACAAAAGTTGAAAATTTTTTTATGAAATTGTTTTGAACTTGAATTTACATTGATTTCACAAAATATTGTTCACATATATTAGGTGTACTGATTAAAATATTTTCTGACCGCATTAGTAAATTATAGAACTGCTCCTTTGCGCAAGCTCTGCAGCAGTATACGCGTAATAAATAATAATCATACACAATTGGGCAGATAATGCTATACGTCATTATTATAATCTACATAATATTATATAGACACCGCATATACATATATTGCGATATGATGTCGTTACTAGTTATAACATGTCTACGAGCGGTATTTTGTTCGTACATATTGCACACGGCCCTCTTCGCGGGCGGCACCGCGCAACAGTATAATAATAATATTATGTATAGCTATGATAACGATCACCGACCTGACAAACGATCGTCGTCGAAATACTGCGGCATGCCTACGATAACACGTGTACTTCTACTTATAATATATTATAACGAGTACGTCGTATAATATTATTATAATAGAATGTAAAAAACTTGAGTGCATACATTATCCCGGCGATGTCGCAAAAACCGGAGACGCGTATATTGCAGGCCGAAACGATATTATTTTTGTTGTTATTATTATTATTATTATTCTACTATCATGTATTATAATATTATTATCTGCAGTATAATGTGGATACGTCTTGTCCCCCCCCCCCAGCCACATCCCCGAATGCGTCAACGACCTCGCCGCGACATTATTTTTCCGACGTATTGCGTGCGCGTGTGTGTGTATCGGTGAGTGTGTTTGTGATTTCGACTATAATATACGGTGTAGGCAAAAAATTACACCGTCGCCGTGTGCCCGTGAGTGTGTGTGCGTTTGAGCAGAGTAATTACGCGTTTTTAAAAAAAATATATAAAAAAACAGCAGTGCACGCGATACCTACGTCGTGCGAGTGGCGAGTACAATATAATATAATACTATACATATATCACTATATATAGGTACGAGCCGCGTGTATATCGTGAGACTTACGACCTACCCACATTTTACAAATATATAGTGCAGCACCGCAACAGTATATACATTAGGCACTTATATTATATTGTAAGTTTTTATGTATTACTTATACATAGGCGTCGAAGTCGCCCGCCGCCGGTGACTCAACTTGCGAATTTCGCGACTATATTATACGCGTACATAACATAAAATATATCGTACCTGCTACCCGCAACTCCCTTTGCGCGCCGCGTGTCTAGACTGCCACCGCCGTGGTCGTATATATTGCGGCGGAAAATCCATTATTTTCTCCGACCGATAGCTGCACAGTTGTAGCCGGTGCCCACCTACACATTTTATCATAGTACCTACCTACATTTTATGATATCTATTATAGAACTTTTTGAAATAAATCCCCCTTGTAAAATAATTGCATTAATTAAAGATGTAATTCATATATATATACCGATTATTATTATAAAATAAAAGTATATATTTTTCAGTATATTACAGGTTTAATTAGCTACCTTCTATACATATTGTATAAACCTATAAAACACAAAAAAATGTTTGTACCTATTTATGTCCTTTATGAATTCCTATACCGTTTATCCAATTGCGATTAAATTTGGTACAGATAGATTAGACCTTGGGGAAGAAGATAGGTTACATTTTATCACGAAAAAAAGGAAAATAAGATGTCCAACCCGGGGAGGTTCTCTAACAGGATTTTGAGATTATTATTATTATTTTATTTTTTGTTTATAAATGGTTTCTATTGCCGGTTTAAATAATAATAATTATTATTATTACTAATTCGATAAGCCTCTGTAAATTGTAAAGTACAGAATTTATCGAGCTCGAATCGGTAATTGGAAAAAATCCCCGGGGAAAAAAATCCCAGCAAAAAAATCCCCTAACTAGGAAAACAATCCCCAGTAGCACGATATTGGGGATTGACTAAATATAAATAATTTATAAGAATTATTTTAGAAATTATATATTAGAAATTAAATTAATATTGTATATTATTTTAAAAATTTTTATTTCATAAAATTTGTCTTACACTCTAAAAATACTATATATATATATAATGTATGTATACATTTATATGTAAGTATGTAAAATATAAATACTAACTGGTATTTTTTTTTTTTTTTGCAAACTAATAACCTAGTAGTTGATGCTGTGCTATGAATAAAAAAAAATTTTAAAAAATGTAAATAATATATGTCATAGTAATAGATACCATACAGGATAATTTTTATAAAATAACAATTTTTAACATAAAATACAAATTTAATTAATTAATTATTTCCAATGTATAATTTATAAAATAAATCTTATAAATTATTTATATTTAGTCAATCACCAGTAAATGCTATTTGGGATTTATTTCCGCAATTCGTTTGGAACCACTGTTTCAGTGGATCAATTTTTGGCATTTTTTGATAGGTATTAGGCACTTTAGAGCTAAATTCTACACATATGCACCACGTATCGGGATCCACGATCTACCGCAGGTGCACTCTATACCTAGTAATATACTGCTCGCATGATCACAAGCGAATCTAAGAGACAACGCCGGTCAGATGGCTATAAATTAAAAAATAATATAATTTACACTTAAAAAGACATTCCTTCCACAGCGTTTTACATCCAAAAGGAGTTGACAATCACAAAAATCTAGCAATAGCAAGCATTTCCGAGTCAGTAATATACTAGCTATATTTATTTATATTGTACATATTCTTTAACAAAAGGAGGTAAGTATACATACATATTATAACTTATAAGCAGTATTATCTACCATGCGATGGCATTGCGTTGATATTATTATGTTTTACACACACCCTTTGAGATTTTCGTCGAAAACCATACACGTCACTTATATAGGCATATAAATACAGACAGACCCTATCTGCACTGCGCGGAAGTTATCGTGCGGAAGCAAACGGCGCGTTTGAACATCCACGGTTTTATAACGAGTTTTTTCACTTTATTTTTACCTCACCGATATTATTACATCCTCTTGTTATACACATTTTAACCGTTGAATTCAATTCGAGCTTATTCCATGATACATTTTACACTATTATAATATATTAAGCGTACCTATATATTATATATTAAATAGGTTATATTATTATTATTAGATGTGTGAGCCCGCGTGAGAAATTGCTTTCATCATAATTTTCATTTTTTTCATCGTAATAATATTATAATATCTAATTGTAAAAACTCACTACTGCCTAAACAATTAACAACACGCGGGCGTGTTACTGCTGTGTACTTTTGTAAGTGATATTAATATTCATCATCGTACTCATTGTTATTGCATTAAAAAGTGTATATTATTATTATTATTATATTATATAGTTTTCAGAGAACCTCGCCATGCACTCTATAAGATCACGTAACTATTTGTTTCCTAGCTATAACGTTTTTTTTCAAAAATGTATAATTATTTATACAAATTTACATTTTTTGACCATTATAGGTTCATCGGTTATAAAAATATATAAACTCGTTATTGAATTTAACAATGTATAAACGATAAAGCAAGTAACAACGTCACGTCGAATTACGGGGAAAAAAATACAGTAGAAATCACTTAATATGATTTTATATGACCGATTATAAGGTTTTAATGACCAATTTAAAAAATTCCCCACAAAAAAAAATGTTATTATCCTTTAATACGCATATCGGTTAATAAGACCATTTTTCCGAGGTCATATTAAACGGTTTACAGCATAAAGAATAAAGATATTATGTATTTGAAAACGCGAATCAATCTATAATTTATTTTAACATAATAGTTGCACAACCATGTATTTAAAATATTGAGGTATTTATAATATACAGAGTGTTCATTTTATCAATGGGCAACATTTTCCTAATAACATTTTAATAATACATTTAATTTTAGCCATTATTGAATCTCTAAAGATTTTATCTAAAGCTTTTTTTATACTATAGTACTACTTTTAGGTCTTTAAATTTCAGATAACTCGAATAAAATAACAGCTAAAGACATTTCTCGAAATTGTTCTACCTCACTCATCTAGACTATAGGTACTTTCTAATAAATAATATTAATTATAATTTAATTTTCTAATTGAAAAATGTAATCGAAAGTTTAAAATTCCATGACAAAATTAAACTAGAACTCTTTGGAAATATTATTGCGAAAACCACGAATTAAGATATACTTTAAGTATATAGTATATCTTAATTCGTAGCTAAGACAAGTAACAATGATACAATTATCATTCTGTATACCTAGACTAAAATAAATAATAAAATCGCATAAATAACTGGTTATTTGTTAAGTACGCAATACAATAATTTATAATAATAACAAATTAACGACTTCAGACTTGACAACCGAAAACAGGTTCTTCTAATATTGTGTTTGGAATTATGATATTATTGTTAAAACGTAAAGTACCTACATAGTTTATTATTATAACATTATTAAATTATTTACATAAGTACTGTTAATTAGCCGTTATGATCCATTAGACGACTGTCCGTATTAATTAAAGACTACAGTAGGCAGGTAAGTAGGTAGGTAGGTATTTCATAATATTATTATGATTGTGTATTTATGTATTATAATATTCAATTAGTATTTAACAGTGAATAATTAATGACCGCACAAGTATGTATATTATAATTTATAGAATACGATTATAATATAAATTATACACGATAGTTAGGTGTACTATTTTTTTATTTGTATACAAACGTAATTTATTTTATTTTATTATTTCAGAACCTTACAAAAATGTCAGCACTCGAGTCTCGAGAAACAATAATAATTTCAAGACTGAAGTAGGTACGTATATTATACGCTTAATATAACAGAACTAGAAGTTTCTTAACCGTTCAATTGCAGCTGCGTCCATTGTGCCACTTTCACCCCAACATCAGCTGTATGAGATTTCGGGACAAAAACAAATCTAAAAATTAGACACTTAAGAAGTTGCCTCCCCCCTTCAAAGGTGAGCTTCAAGATTTTTAGAGCCGAAGGATTGCAACGCCTATACGTTCGTTTTTCTACTATGAATGCATTTTAAGTTAGTACAATATACAACGTTCGTGAAGTTGCCCCCCCCCCTCACATGGTCTCACAGACTTCTAACTGGTATCAACATTTTGCAATTTTTATGCAATTAATTGAAGTCTGTGGGACCATGGGGGGCCAACTTTACAAACGTCAATATACAGATATTATCATACACGTCATATACTCCTCATATAGACTCGTAAGACTATACTAGTACTATACTTTCGAGGGGTAGTAAATATGTATAGCTATTACATCGATTTTTTTACTAGGTATAGTCATTATTCTATATAGTGACGTCACTAATGACTAATGAGGTGAGCCATGCGAAGGGCTCCCTTTATGGTTCTGGGGACTGGGATTTTTCCCCTTGTTTGCTATGTAGTCTGTTTATAGAATCGGTGATAATTAGTTTTTTGGACCATTCTATAAGTAACTTTTTCACAAGCTGGCGAGTAGATAATGATGATACTATGATAAACAGTAATGTTGTTCACAAACCAGCGTATATAATAATATTATTATGGTCTATTTCGGTAGTTGTTGACGTTTAAACAGTCTTACTATAGATATCGCCATCATCGATTTATGAATAATGAATATGAATTCATAACAAATAATACAATTTATCATGACCTACCTATATTATTACTATCTAATACAGTAATACCTATATAACTATAGTAACTGAATTATTCATATTATATTTCTGTGTTATTTACAGTTTATAGGACGTAAATTAAATATTTATAAAGTCCACGGGGGTACAATATCTGTTCGCATCACACCTAAAAAATACCCCTCCCCCAAAAAAAAACACAAAAAAAACCATAGTTTTCCCGGTGTCACTATATAATTTTGTATATAGTATACAATCTGATTAGGTCGCGTAGGTACTATAGAGGAAAACTATCTCCACAAGAACTGCAAACTGCATGAACTTATTTATTATTAAGTAAATTAATGGATGATTTTTCTTCTTTCAATCTTGAAAATACTGATTAGTAGAGAACAGTTATCGACTATCGTATATCATAATATAATATATTAGGTATGTATATGAGTTGTGATCGTATAATTTAATATGGTTCATACTTCATAATATAACGCCAGTATCCTTCTGTTGCTTATACTAAATCAAAATCGTTTTTCGTTAACAGTACTTTCACACGAAAATATGTTCTATTAGCAAATAACTAGGATCGCGTGCATAATGGTGGATATAATATTATAATTTAGTACGTGCACATATTATAGCAGCAGAGGTTCGTAAAACCGTCACTTCGCGCGTCGGACCGTATACATACACATAACGGAAACGAATATAACGCGTAAATCATACGAACGAAAACCAATAACAGCTAAAAAAAAATAAAAAATAGGGAGCAATGTCTGCTGCAGGATGCTATATATTATTATATAATATGCCGGCCATTATAATATTCTGTACACCTATAATATTATGATCACCGTCCATCGCGATCGTAAATAAACTTACGACCACTCCTCCGTTTAATGTCTATACTAAGTACAAATGTACAATATGAAGTTTCTTACGCAAAAATTTGCATCTACCTTAATACGTACTTTCGTGTCCACGGAATGACGAATTCAGTGTATCGACCACTTTCGAGTGGCTCCTGCGAAATATTATTATTATTATTGTTATTACTTATTAATAATGAGGTCACCGCATCGATTGCTCCGCGTGACGTGTGTACAGGTGACGGGCCACAGACCACGATGGATACATAATATATTATAGTAACAATAATAATAGTAATAACATTGTATATAGTCAACGGTCGTAAATCGATTGTAAAGCGGAAAAGTGAAAACTTCCCATTTACTTTATTATAATATTCTATACAGGTAGACAACCCCGGGTATATTATATGTAATATGTGTACTGTTTTACACGAAATAATATTATGTTAGTAAGACTGGCGTATCGGCGGCGGCGGAGCTGGAGACGTCTCGTCAGCGTCTCGAAAACAATATAATACAATATAATAAAAGAGTGCGAAAACGTCGCCAAGTGGTCAAACTACTCAAACTGTATACATAAATATAAAAACATTAGGTGTACATTGTACGCGCATATAATTATACAGAGTGGGCCGACGCTTTTTGTCATACCACCGTACATAGTACATACATACCTGACACGGGAAAAACGAGATAATACGGTAACCCAGTCACGGTATATTATACTATTTATATTGTACGGCAACAGTAACGGAAAACTACTGAAAATCCTTAAGTGTTTGAGTTGTTTTCACCCGACACTCCCAGCGCGGTTGTAGTCGTAGTTGACGTCTGCAGGCTCGCCCGTGTGTACAAGTAAATAAGTTATTTCCCGTCGGAAAGTGCTCTCTCGTGTCTTCTATTTCCGGACGTTATAACAATGCGCGTAGTCGAGTATCACACTATACACAATATATTATATCGGATACCTATATACGTCATAATACACAGTATTACACACCAAGCATTATAAGCACACACGCTCGTCGTCGGCGACATAGTGTAAATATTATTAATAATAGTATAGTAGTTTAAGTTTTAGTAAGTAGTAGGTACGCATATGGCGGCTACTTGTTGTAGCCCCTTGCCTCCCCCGGTAAGAGTAAATACACGACGCTCCAGTTATTATTATAACTACAGTTATATCAGTTGCATAATTGTAGTTCGTAGGATTTATATTAATATAGTTAGTAAAGTTAGTTTACGAACCGCAGTAATGATAAATTAATAATTCACTTGCGGAGGAATCTTATGTATTATTATTATTATTATGCAATTTACGCCGTTTTTGTAACACGAATTTCCAATCACTCGATCCCACGTGTATATTATAATATAATATTATCTGATATATAAGTATACCCCGCGCGTTTATACCCATATATTATATATTTTATTGTATGGATTCGTTGAAATACTAAGATTTATGCCATCATCACAGATGTATAAAAATACTAGATAGCCGACTACTATAGTTTATAGAGACATAGAATCCATACGTATAAAATAATGTCTCCACCAAAATGGCCGCCAATCGTTACCTAAAAGCGGTAACTGTTTACAAATTAAACTGGTACGGTAGGTGACGAGATACTATTTTGTATAAATAGCGATTAAATATAAACATATAATACCACATAATATTATGTAACATCGTAACTTATCAATATAATACAACATAAATATTCGCCTCTTAAAATATAACGATGGCGGCCATTTTATTAGCGACAATAATAATACCGAAGTCGGCATATCTATATTCTATAGTATTTTTATATATCTGTGGATACCATGTTGATTAAATTTTAATTTCTGCGTCACTCGACCTGCCGTAATGATATGCCATTTTACTCGTTGGCCTCTTTCAAATGTTTATCGGCCAAGTGTATTTTAGAGTTTTTTTTTTTTTAGGCGAAATAAAATATAATAATGTACGCATTATATAACGCGACGCCTATGATTCGGTATGGATAGGTATAATAACTATAATAAAAAAACCTTGATATACATATTCGTTGTAATTTGAGTCGTTAATTCGGAAAAATGTTATTATAACTCTCTGACCTTATTTACGTGAATCTATTTATATCACATCGTTCGTGATGTCTATACTAACGAAAATGGTCACAATCTGAAAATAAAATAATAATATCATGCTTATGAATTAAAATATGTATTCTTGCAGTGCACGTAGGTTGTTTCGAGTGCAAAAATTTGTGCAACATTTTTTTTCATTGCGTAAGACCCGCGCAATTCACAGGTATATATATTTCACGGAAAACATAATGATATATATTTTGAGAAATTCGGTTCAGGGGCGTTCTCATGGGGAGAGGCTGCACGTGCAGCACGTATAAAGTGGATTTCGGTTCCTTATTGTTTTTCACCACCACTTTAGTGCCCAGTTTGTACCATTTATCAGTTTGTATTTTATTAAATTTAATATAGGTAGGTACCTACCACGACAATATTAACGTAGGCAGTGAAATGGCTTACCGTCCAAAACACTCGTGAACGCCATTCGTTCCGCAGGTAAATGTTGCTATTACGCAATACTTTAATGCCCTAACACATAAGGTTTTTACGCCATTCTTCCATGGAGCCGTGGAGGGGAAGGTCCACTCCACGGAAATCCACCCTACAACACTACAATCTTTTGCGTTGATTGCGTGCCCATTGCACGTTTATCGAAACTATTTTACTTCTCTAAATTTTATGTTTTATAAAACAACAATTATCATGGTATATTATACTGAAATACATTTCTATATAATATTCAGAGTAATTTAGAAATTCACCAAGCAAGCTCACCCCTATTTTTCATTTATTCAAATTTATTCTGATTTTTGCAATTTTTAAATATTCTTTAAGTCAGTAATTTCAAATCCTTGCGATTTTTGTACTACTTAAGGAGTATTCTGGGATGCAATACAAACTTCTACTTTTAAAATAAGTAGGTACCCCTCTTTTTCGCTGTAAATTATTTAGGGGGTATATTTTTTAATTTTTACTTACCTTCAGTTCGAAATTCGAACGAGTCGTTTTTCCGTTATTAAAATGTTTATAGTTGTTAAAAATGGTTAACAGTAATATAAAATAGATGTACCAAATATTGTATCTATATAGTGTTATTATAGTGTTTATTATTTATACTTGGACCGTTTTTATCTATATAAGAATCTAACTTGATTTTGGTGACGAAGGAAACCGGTTTGTTTGTTTATTTATTATTGTTATTTTTATTATTAATAATAATTATTTATTTCTTTGTTTTCACTTACAATTTTCAGAAATTAGCAATAACAATAACTACAATATGTAATTATATTATATTATTTGTATAGCCAAAAAATAGTCATGTTTTTAAATTAAATTATAAAAAAATAATTTCTTCCGGGGGAAGGTCGGACAGCAAGTAAATTATAAATGTTGATATATTATAAATTTTAATTACTAAAATGTTGAACTCGCCATAGCCCCCGTATCTTCCAAAGTCCAAACCCATTATGGTGAACCTATTATCCTATATTTTATAGACCTATTAGTTATCACCTATTATATGACATTAAATTAAATAACTCAAAAAACTAGTCGTTCGAATTCTGATTTTGATACGTTGTCTATAGATTCAAAAAAATATTCCGCTAAATAATTTACAGTACCTAGTAAATGGAAGTTCTGATTTGAAAAATAGAAGTTTGTATCTTCATAGGACATATAAGCAGTACATAAGTCTCAAGAACTTGAAAATATGGTTGTTGGGTAACTATATTTAAATCAGATTTTTAATAACTGCATTATTTTAGAAAAATGCGGGTTAGGTTAATCACCCTGTAGACAATTACACACATTATACCTATATAGTAAACATCTGTAAATATAATATGATAATATATCGTATTATAATTTATAATCATTTTTTTTTTCAAATAGTTTTTGACTGAACGGCATAAATTATGACGTTACAACAACTCTCGACTGTTGAACTCCTCCTATATATATATATATATTATTATAAGTTATAACACTTGATGTATCGGTTGATGGCGTCAACAATTATGTATAGTGTAATAATGATATGTAAATGAAATCGAAAAAAAATCATCGAAATGTCGAAACAATATTTTACTAATTTATTATGTCTTTAAGCTTATACTACATAGGTATACGCACGTATATTACATAGGTAGTTCCTGTTTGGAAATAATATAATATGAAGGTTGAACAATACCTACTGAATACTACGTCTGTATAATCATGGTCAACGAAACCAGATTCTTTTTTCTCCATAAATAGAGTCATATTAAAACGATACTTTGGATACGTATATGTATAAATAATAATATTGTAATTCTCGACGAACGATATTATGATTTAAACTCCTTTCCATGCAAGCGAGTTATGACATACTTGTGACGCTTAGGTATTATACCTACGTCAAATGGCCACAACTATATAGGTAATATTATACATAATCTATATAGCACTACAATACTACAAGTCTACATATACATAGAAACACAGTTTAAAAATAGTAAAAACTTTACTACTAGTTTATAAATGTATGGCGGAAGATACAGATTATAACAATATATAATATGATTTGTGATGAGCTATATATGAATACTTTCTATGCCTACATAGGCTTCGGCGATGAAATGAAACTGAAACCACATTTTAAATACAATCGATTTTCCGCGTGAAAATTTTCTATCTCATATTTTCAGCCTCTATAATAGAATGTTTTTCCACCGTTCGTGCAGTATACAACAATATTAATACAATATCCGATATAACCTCCTACGAATGGACAACGGGAAAAAAATACCACGCACTGCAATCTTTGGTATTCTCACACGACCGTAAATATATACACACTGATGCAGTTGTACAATAATAGAACTCGCCCCCTTGTAATGTGCACGCGGAGCGTTTTCGACGAGTTCGTCTCGAGACGGTTGAGTTGGTGGCCGCCGCAGAGCTAGGGAGCGAACATAAAATTACAGAGACGAGAAGATCGGGAAAGAGAAAGAGAGCCGTTTAAGTATTTAAACGTGTTAATAACTACACAGGCGTATGCTGATGTATACAAACGAATGGAGATTTACATAATATATACGTTTAAATAGTTTCGCGTTATATTCTTTATTCGACCGGCTCGGCCGTTTTCGTCTCGTCTCGACGTGTCCTCCTGTTGCCCATGCTGCAAGTGTAGCAGACGTCGTTGTCGTCGTATTATAATAATATACACACAATATTATATAGTGACTTTGAACGCGTTACAATAATAACAGCTATTAAACGGAAATATTATTATTATCGTATGCGTATACAACGAATCTGTGACCATATCGGCTGCTAAATAAAAACACACGTGTGTCCGGATATGGGACAACAAGGTCTCGTCGTCCGTCGCGGATAATGACTATACATCGTTTACGAGGCGTCGCACAGCGTACTATGGTTATTATTATTATACAGTAATATCAAATAATAATATTGCGTAATGTGTATAATGTATTTAGAATGACATTATTATTATATTATGAATTATGATGTTGTATTATGTTCGAGTTGTTCGGGACCAAATCGTCGATACAATCACTTCAGTACAAGTCTGCGGCGGTAATTATTATATATTTATATATATATATAATAAAATATATTATATAATATTTCTATACATTATCATTATCATAATTTATAGCCTTATATAGGCCACCGTGGTATTGGTCATCAAAATAATACAACACACTGAGTCATTGCACAGACAACACCACATTATCTACGATATTATAACAGTTGTATCGAATGTGCATAATATGCGAATACGCGCTATAATATTATAGGAATAGGTATTATGAATAATACGGATATCACGTGAATTGATAATATTCGTAAATGTTTTCATTCGTAAGTCAGCACACGGCGTCCACTTAAACAACAGTAGTGAGGTAAAATATACCTACTTTTATCGATCGTACGACGAATGGCGACAGTATAGAATTTTTGCTCGCATTCGCATAAATAATAGTATAGCATACATATTACATAATAATATATAATAATACGTATTCGCGTGAGCACGCGTGTCGATCGCATGTGTTTAACTCGTTAAAATAATAATGCTGTCTAATATTCTATTATGGATATCATAAAAAATTATGGAAATATTTAAAATAAAAGTTAAAACCAACGAAATGCTAATATAGTGGGCAATCGTTTTGAATTGAAAAACCGTCGTGGGTTCGATTTTTGTATAAACCAAACCATATTATACACGACTAACTATATCGGATATATTACAATGATACACATAGAAACATAACAGAGTGGATCGAGATAACAATTTTTATCTTTTTATCTTATCTTGATAAATAAAATGTCATCTGATTATCTGCAGATTATTATAAAATATTTTTATTAATTTCACTTGATTTTTTCCGTTTTTCTATAACTTTTAATACTTATTTGAAATTTAAAACAACGCGCCATATGCCACAATTAGTTCACAAGGCATCGTCCGAACTGCACAAGAATTTTGAATGTTAGTATGTTAAAAATCAAACAAAATAAATAGTACATTTTTTTTTAGATATAATCATCTGCATTGATTATTATATTTTTTTGCAATAAATCAACTTTAGTCAAAAAAGTCATTATTTCATTAAACAATAAAATTAAGTTTCCAGATAATTTAAAATCTTCAATATATTAATATGCGTGAAACGTTTCTTTTTTTATCAACATGTATTAATTTAATCTATATTGTATTTTTATATAAAATAATAAATTATATTAACTAAAAAATTATAAATTTATGTATACATTATGATTTAATTTATAAAGTCTTAGAAAACCTAAAAACTGTATAATTTTCTATTTTTAATGATAAGATAACCTCCTTTTATCTAGATATTTTTTTTTCAGTTATCTGTGCACAACACTGCCTGGCAGGTATATAATATATTATTAGGTATATTATATTATATTGTTTCCTGTGGACCCATACATTTTGACAATAATTAAAATATTATCATTATTATCTATGTTTTTAACAACATTTTCATAAATAAAGAATTATAGATTTATAACTAAACAATTAAAAACGAATTAATTTTTTTTTTGTGGGGGGGCGTACAAATATTGTCAACCCAAAGCGCAAGAAGTATAAATATAGCATAATAAAACATAATAATATTATGCAGTTTTACAATAATATACAGTCAACCGTGTGTAATGTGTCGTAATATTACTAATACCAGCTAAAATACTGTCAGCATTAATATTTTCGGCTAAAATATAGCCGAATTCTATTATTACACATCAAAAGACAAACATTTTCAATATTTCGGGAATGTAAAATCTCTTTAAAACGACTACAAACGTTGGACATTTATTAAATCATAATATATGCTCTGTTCGTACTAAAGAATTTAAAAAACGCGGTAATTCGAATTCTTTTGCTATATAATGTATATAATATATAGTATGCTCAGCCGAGAACTGACTTCTATCAATCTTTATAATAGATGTTGCTTGAGAGTTGAGGTATCACTGAAGATTCTTCGGCACGACCGTCGTGATTAACAAAAAAAATTCAATAAATATTTATTTTTCAATTGTTTGGCTAGACATGAGCGCGGTAGGTGAATTCGATGGCATTATAATCGTTGTAAAATATTACCTATGTGGCTATGTATGTATAAATGCATAATATATCGTAGTGTCCGTCAAACGTCAGAAGAACGCTCGACCCGCAACGTCGTCCTACGATAATATTATTATAATTTACAGGCGACTCACTACAAGCGACGACAATCTTTGTATTATATAATATGTGATGATCGATGGACTTAATTAAAACGTCTTGAAGAGACGACGACTTTTGGATACAGCGAGAGTAAAAAAAAAAACCCTAGAATCGTCATTTATTATATTTTAAGCAGAGAATAAAATTAAACGAAAAACCTTGCGCGATCTCATATAATATATTATACGTAATATAATCGACGTGTGAACGACCACCCACCACCCACCCGCGTGAGTGTTCGGACAGCGACGGCACAACTATAACTTTAAGTGTGATCGTCACGTTAATTAACGCAAGTACATAAATCTCGTTTCGTTTAAAAACAAAAAACGGAATAATTGTGTAGTTATAATATTACTATATTCCCGGATTGTTTCTCGCCTCGGCGGGAGGAGCACGAAAAACGTCCATTAATATTCGTTAGGTCAGGCTTGTCGTAAACGTCATAATATACCGGGTGATCCATTTAACGTGAGCCACTTGTTATTTCAAAAACTATATTATATATGTACATTATACCTAACCTACAAACGTTTATCGACATATTTTTTTTACATAGTTATAAGTCGTTAAATATATATATTTTTCAGATTTTTACTATCGTTATCATTTTTTTTTTTATGACCAAACTTAATTTTAATTATCTTTGTCAAAGAACGATATTTTTTTGAATACTCCGATGCATAAAAAAATCGAATTTTAGATGAATAGTTCATGACTTGTGACTTATAAGTTATAACCATTATATTATGTCCACCTGTCCAAAATTTCATATTTATATAGATCGAAATACTCCAAATACTATTCTGCTTCGAAATATATCAATATATGAAATATTAAAAACATATAAATAATAGTAAAAAAATGTACTTCACAAAATAACACTATAAGAGAAATGTTAAAAAAAAAAAAAAGTCAGTGTTTTCCGAAATAACGAATGAGAACGTTTCCGACGGATCACCCCGTAGAATATAGAACACGGCGTTAGTACCTCACTTATTATGACGTACGACCAAACAGAGTATATTATTATATTATATATTTTAGTCGTCGTATATAGTCGTACTTTTCGTTCAATTATTGCCCTCTCCTCTAGCGACTGCTGCTGCAGCGGACGGACCAACGCGTCGTCGTTCGGTGTGTGTACATATAATAATATTACTATAATTATTATTATTATTATTGTCGTGCGATTGTATTGCGCGATCGTTGCACGAATACGCGTATAGTTGTATACGAACACAATAATATGATTTTGGCTAGTCTTCGTCGTCGGTCGTGTCGTTCATAAATTATAATACTCGAGATTACAATATATTATTATTATTATTACTGTTTCATAGTCGGGGGTCCTGTCGATTGCCGCCGCGGTCGTACGCGTTACAAAATGTGTGTACATAATAACATATTAATATGATGATGTACCTACCTATTATAATAATACCATAATATGATATTATACGTATCTAAATACTTAATGTATATACACGTACACGCGAAAATCGGTTTTAACGTATTTTCGTGATTGAAAAAACACACACGCCGAGCTATATGCATAATATAACATTATAATGGTAAAAAAAACACGCTCACCCGAGCCACGCACTATGATTGCAGGTACATAATGTTATATACCTATAATACCCGATTGTGTACCTATACATAAAACTGGTTATAACACGGCGGCGGCGTCGGCCAGGAACGCGACAGCAAACAAAAAAAAATAGCAATCGTCTACCGCCTAACAAACTGTATTATAATAATATTTTAGCCGTGCCAAGGAACGAGTGGGTAATAATCGAACACGTACTTATGATATACACATTTAGGTATATACCGCGTTACCGTCGACCAGCTATTAACGTTACCAGAAATCATAAAATCGTGTTTTTAGGTGTCTTCCGTGCGAGTCTTGTGCGTCCTGTAAACAATATTGGGACGCGGAAAAACGATCGTATACCGTACATAATATGATATAATTATATGATAAGAAAAATATATAATGATAATAAAATAAAAAATAAACGAAAAAATTCCTTAACAATTTTGTTAGTATATTTAGCTAATTTAGAATATAATGCATTGTTTATATATAATATGTATGTAATAAATTGTCTATATGATATAATATTATGTAATAATACATTATATGATGTGTGTCGATACGGCAGGATAATACTATATAATATTTCATTGCATATAGGTACACGAGTTCACAATTTGAAACGACTATTATCAACAATAGCGCACACATCCGTATTATATTTACCTACACTTATATAGATATTACAAACAATTACAGACCTATATTATTATAATATAAAACATAATATATTAATTAGTCATTGTAAATTTACCCCATATCTATATGTATATACTATTTTATTATACATTCATAATATTTAAATATATTACATACATATCTATAATATAGATAGATTCTATATGAAGATCGTGTTCTAACAAAAATCGTACAGTCGGCGTTAATAATATACATAAATATTATATAAGCATACCTATACACAAGATACGCTATATATATAATTTACAATGGTGGTAATGATAATAATAATAATATAATATTTAATAATAATATAATAATAATGATAACTAATACACACACGCTAACCCAGTGACGCACGCGAAAGTGTAAGGGAGGGCAAGGGGTCGTGTACAACACACCCCTGAATATATTTTTTTTAAAGATTATTTAATGATTTCGCTATATGGGAGTAAGAAGCAGTGTTTTCACGGTTACGACCCCTCTGAAAATAAGAAATCACGAGTTTGCCACTGCGTCAGCCCTTGATAATATTGCAATATTATCGTAGGTAGGGGTACCCACATGACGATAATATTAAATATTATTATAATCGTAACACTAATTAAGGTCGGTTTTTAGCACCATTCGTTCGCGCGAGAAAAGCATAATATATTGTCTTCCCCGTCTGCCATCGTCGACAAACACATAACAACAAAATAATATTTTTAATTTACGCACCTAAATAATCATATTATAACGATGTACAATAAATAATAAATATAATATGCGCACGACGATAATAATTATATTATTACCTAAATAATAATATAATCCGATCGCAGAAAAAACAACACATAAAACGATAGCGCAATCGCAATAACAATTAAACGTTTTTTTTATATACATAAACATAATAATATCATATTCGTCGTCACGTCATTATCGTCATCGTCGTCGTCGTTCCGAATAAAAAGACCTATTATTATTATCGCGTGTCCGGTGTGGTGCAGCAGCAGATGTCTAAATCGCGTCACAACAATAATATTATCATACAAATTCGATAATAATACAATTTTGTTAATATATTTGCTGACCACCACGGACTTGTCTCAAGCGGGGCGAAAAACCAAAACGCGTACGGAGTATTTATTATTTTTTTTTTTAAACAAGAGGTTTTCCCCTCCACCATGCCCCTTCGCGGTGACGATTCAACCGCGGCGGACTCGTCGTTACGATCGACGAGGACGACAACGATAAACGATCAAGTCCTTTGGACGGGCGCCGGTATCCTGGTGACGATCGGCGAATCGGGTTTCGAGTCTTTCCGAGGACTGGGCGCCATCACTGCGTACCGGTTGATGATGTCGGCCACCTGTTGGCAGAACGTGTCGGCCGACAGTTGCGGCCGCTGTTTGGACGACCAGTGCCGGCCACCGGCCGCGTTCCACGTGTTGTTCCGGCCCAACAGCGGCGTGGCCGGCGTCGACGACGTCGAAAACGGCGGTTGGTGGTGGCTGCCGTCCGCGTACGGTGCGGGTGACCGGCGGCTCGGCGTCGGCGTCTGTGACCGTCCGAACGCCGGCGCTGGTGCTGGCTGCTGGTGTCTCGACGATTGGGTAGTGGAACGATTCCGGCGGAACGGCGACTGTTGCGGGCTAGGCGTATCCTTTCCGCCCGCCGAACGACTTCGCGGTGGCCGCGTCACTCGCGTCACTGGTGGCGTGCCTGAAACCAAATGCATAACGGTGACACACTGCGATGAGGTAAAGGTTAAGTATGGTTAGGTTAAGTCAGATTAGGTGTATATGATAATATGGAAGATGTATATTATATTGGGAGGTTAGGCCTGAGGTGAAATAGGTGTCTTATATATAAAATTCTCGTGTCACAGTGTTAGTCTCGATACTCCTCCGAAACGGCTTGACCGATTTTTATGAAATTTTTTATGCATATTCAGTAGATATGAGAATCGCCTAACATCTATTTTTCATACCCCTAAGTGATAAGGATTATCCAGAAAAAAATAATAGAAGTGCTCAAACAGGGATTTTGATAATTTACGATAGAAATATTTGTTTATAAATGGTTGCTATTGGTTATATATATACAAAAAAATAATAATAGTGTATTATTTATTGGTTGATATTGGTTAATCTGGCATGTTTGTTGATTAATATTATTATTTGTATCAATATATATGTCTGAGAATCGGCTATTATCTAAGTTTGTATGCTGTGCTATAAGTAATTCCGAAGTTACGGCCTCTTAAGTGCACAATATCAATCACACAGTAGTGTATCGTTGACACGTAGCAACATACACTCTATGTGGTTATTTTTATTATTTGTTTCCGTAGCACGCACGCATAGACGTATGGCATTAAAAGTTACGTTTTACGACAAATTTTTTTTGATTTCACTTTATAAGAGGTCTAACTTACACAGATTTTTTTTTTCACGTTTCTAACAATATATTTTCGATATAATTAACAAAAATAAAATGTATTGCTTTCGTAAAACAGTCTAATATTCAAATGTATATGTATATGTATTTTGTATTCAATCAAAGATTAAATACATTATCACTATATTAATTCAATTAATCCTATTTATGTTTATTTTGCACATATTTCAATGCCGAGAAAACGCAAAGGGGCTAACTTGAGCCGTAATACAAGTTTATGTAGAAAACAACAAAATACAAAATTAAAATTAAAATTAATACCAAATTTGGTTTTTTTTATTCGTTGGATTTTAGTACGGTTAGGTTAGGTTATGATTATGTATCAATTGATTATATTAATCCACCGTATTATGTCTAACTTGGTGTAACTTTGATACTTTATTAGAGTTAAGTCATACACTTACGTACAACAGCACGGGGTCCGCGATCTACCGCAGGTAGATTGCCTACCTGATAATGTACTGCTGTAAATCAGAATTTTTATCCCGGGCAACAGAAAAGTTAAGATAAATCTAGAACATCACACACCGAATATTAAATAACGCATTGAACAAAGTTAGAGTCATATACAGTTAGTACATTTAACGGGTAACGAAGTGTCCTGATACAGTTAAATCAGACTATTGGGGTAAATAGTCACTTGTTTAGGAATGTTCAGTAAATAGGTCGCAAACAATTTAAAAGACCAGCGTAAATATTATATGCTTGGGTACTCGGTGTACAAAACATAATATACATATATGGTTTCGACCCTGGGACAAGTTTGCCCTTTTTGAAACGGTTGACTGAAAAACAGGATACTCCTGAGATCCGTATACCACAGCTGGGCATTGCCATACTCATTACACATAAAATATATATTTACGTGGAATAGTTAAGCAATACTATTTGTAATCGCCTTTAATCAGTAACCCAACTAATGGTAAGTGGTGGTTCTCCTGCATACACGCTTTTTTTCTGTTTGAACCGTCGCATTAGGGGGTCTGCGCAATAGCATTACTATCCCTCTCACCTGAAATGCATTCTATAATTTAGTGCTCTTACAACTTACAAGTATTTCATATTATGTATTATTTTTCCTCGAACACTCCTCCTGAAGTCTGCGCAGGATTGTGCAATATGATTATTATTATTATTATATAGTGTGTGACAGTACTTTATACTATTATTAATATTTAGTAGTTTATTTTACCTAAATTTCTTGAATTATAGACATTTATTATTACAGTTATTACCTTCTATAAATTTACTTCATCTATTAAAACTGGTAGGTAATTAGGTACTAATATTATATTTTTCAGCGTGCCAACATTTTGAGATTTGCCTATTCTATAAATTACTTTGGCCATATACCTATAATCATCCGGACAGAGCAGAGCAGCTGATTTACGACTATGGCATTCTCTACTGGACGAAATCAATTAATCCGGGATACCTATAGGTATATTTTCATATTATTATGACCGTTTCCACTTTCCATTACTCGTTTTTTTTTTGTACAACTGTTTTTAACTTTGGGCGGAAACTGAGTATATTTACCACGAGGAACCATCAGCGATATTGTATGCACGCCGGATCTCGCCATTATTTAATTATTACATAATAATAATAATAATAATAATAATAAGTTGTAGCGCGTACTATGTCCCGCGGACTACTATAAATAATAATAACACAATGACGATGACGACTATTACGAGTGCGCGCGATGTGGTTTAGCGTGACGTCGTGCGGACGCGTCCGCGGTGACGATTACGGCACACGTATTATTATTATTATATTTTATAATATATGTTAAAAAATGTATAGGCGTGTCCGACAGTGTGGACTGTAAAGTCGTATAATAATAATAATAATAATAATAATATGTGTGTGTAGTGTGTACGTATTATATTATCATGCGCCCGGCGTGGTGTAGGTATATATATTATTATGATATTGTACATAACATAACAAATTATAAAATGTATATATGTAATTATTTTTTTAATTCCGTCTTTCGTTCGGCGTCGTTTCGCGCCGTTCCCCGCGGTTTTCGTTTTTTGGCCGTCTCCGCGGATCGTGAGCCCCCAAACGTTCAGACGTCGGCTGATTCGCGTGCACGGCGGGAAAACATTATATTCCATTATAATTTATAATCGGTGGACGCACGCAAGAGATGTCAGTGAAGTTGGGTTAGGTTAGGTTAGTGTTGAATACGCCGTGCGCCCGTGCTTGGACGACTATAATTTATAATTCGTACTGCAGGTACAGCGTAACCCCCACCCGTAGGGTATCGACTATCGACTGCAACATAAATCACACAGGATTAATAATAATTATTAATTAATTAAAACGCCAATGCAGTGCCGGTGGGTTATTATTCGTTAGATCGTCGTGCGCGCGCATGCACACTGCATCAGGAGGTACGAGAACGAGTTGAAAAAATTAATCTGCGATAGGTATTACCGCGAGCTCGAGTCAAACTGCGTTCCAGTTTTCGACGTCCCCTCGGCTATGCCTACAGGGTGATTATTTAAACATAAAACGCAGTGATCATCCCGGTCAATTTGTGCGCTATTTTTTTTCTTTCCAATATACGGCTTGTAATTTGAATTGCACAATATTACGCCGCGAAGCAATCGAGGCATCACAGACTATATATTATATATATACATTTTACTGTTCTCGCAGTTATATACGTCAACGGTATAAAAACCATAATTTTCTTCAATTGAAAAATACAATAAATTCTAATAAAAATTAGAAATAATCAATTACCACCCTATAATCTAACCGAGCGGAGCGATCAATTAACTCGCGTACGTGCGCGGTGACGAAGACTAAACCATGTGCCATTATTATGCTCATTGTCATTATATATAGGCATACACGAACGTATTATATCAACGGTTTTTATTTATTTTTTATATTATTCACGTTTGTGGTTTTTTCAAAAACTGTATTATACATTATTATTATTATTATTATTATTATTATTATTATTATTATTATTATTACTATTATAATGTTAACCCGGCTACGCTTTTCATTCATTTCCCTCTTTTACTCCATTGTTAATTTGACAAGTAAAAGTTATTATTTCTTATTTTCAAGATCACATAACGTCGAACAACGATGTCTTAATATTATTTAAACATTTCGCGTTTTTCTCGAAATACAATTAAACCACTTTTCGTTTGATGTTAAGCACGCACGCTTTCGAATATAATGTTGGTATAAAACGACTGTAAACAAAATACCGTGTATGCGCTTATTTCTCTATTATTTCGAAACTATTATGTAAAATATATTTTATGAGGTAAAAGTTATGCAAATAAAAAAAAATCATTTTCTTCGTCCAAAAATTGTATAATCGAATCACTATTACAACTATTATGCACGTTTATTCCACTATGCTGCAGTATTATATCTTCAACGTCCAAAAATTTACCAATGCCGGGCAGTGCCTACGTAGGTACAACGTATCTACCTAATAATATGTAATAATAATATATTATTACGCGTTATACGTAAATTATATTAGTATATTATTACATTATATTACTACTAATATAATATACCGGCACCGCTTCGAGCTACACCCCTTCGATTCCAGTTCTGCAGGATAAAACGTAGGTATATGCATTTATTTATAGATAAAGGCACCCGTCATTCCTGTTGCAACTACTTATTCCACCGCGATCGGAGTGCAGTCCGATCAAACAGGTATAGTGCGCGCGTGGGCAATTTTGACGGGTTGAGAAAAACGTTTTTTTTTTCTTAAAAATCTGAACCCAAATCGCTGCGCCGCGTACGTGCTTTTGGCTAGGCGTGTCAAAATGTGGGCGAGATAACATTTCAAATGCGCGTGGATTAAATTATTCACTGGAATATGCGTGTATATATATATTATTATTGTATATTATGCATATTATAATATATATATATAATAAACGTGATGATGTATGGGCCAGCCAACTGAAAACATGTTGAACCACGTAGGGTTTCGACACAGTAGTCTGGACAGTGGGAAGGTGTTTGCATGACAGTTATGTATTCTATAAGGGATTGGTCGACTAAATCTGGAGACAGCGTTCGAGACGAGAATATTTATGAACTTCGTGTAGTTTTGAAATTCGAGTTAAGCTATAAATCCAGCTTGCGTAAACCGCTCAAATATATGATACCTATATAATAATATAATATATTTTACATTGGTATGCATTATAATTTATTACACGCATACATAAATGTATATCGTACCAACAGTGATAACGGCGACGAGACTAATGTGTATAGTGATCAAGTGAATGGTCGTCACCATCGGATATTTCTCAACCAGCTTAATAATAATATGCCTACCGGTATTAAATATAATGATAAAAATACCTAATAATAATAATAATAATTTTGAGTTGAGAAATCACAACAAGATGCGAAATAACATTTTCCAGGTAAGATGTAATAATACTATTATTGCGATGTTCCCGCGCATGTAAACTGCGATGTTACTCGCACAGGTGGGGAGACGTTTATTACATTACTATATACCGCATCATATACCTCAACTACCACCTCATCAACATATTATTGCAATCCATCCTACCTGATTTAATCCTTTGGTGTTCGTGTCGAGTTCTCACATAATATTAACATTCATAAACTTTAACCACAATCAGATATTATACTATAATATTATGGTTATGAATAATTCTAAGTATATGCGACTAAAAGAGTACATACACGGCAATTCAAAATGCATGCACGAGACTCGAAAAAAGTATTCTACCAAAATGCAAAGCAGTTATATCAAAACACATACGTATGATATTAATATGTACATACCAATCTACTTATTGTTTACACGTTTATTACGCGACTACTATTATAATAAACCTATAAGAATGAGTATTTCAGTATAATTTAAAATGTATATTAAAACGAGATTACCAATCGTGACAAAACGCTTGTGGCTATACGCGTAGGATGTTACCTGTATCGTAATATTACAAAACTAATTATTGCATATAATTAATTCTTTGTGGTGGTCCTAACTCAAGAGTAATTATAACATTTGTTACGTTAATTAGCCATCGTGTCGGTTGAGCTGAGAATTTAATTATATTTTCTTGTTTAAAAATAAAAATACTAAAAAAAAATTAACGTTTGATAATATAAAATGTTAGATAATTATATAATGACCTGTAGACAAAAATATTACAACTATTACCTACGTACCGATTAAAAGGGAAAATCAATACCGAACTATTTTCATTGTGATTTGTTAAGCATGTTTTATTTTACAACGTACGTTAAGGTCATCGTATAACATTGTTTTTATTATTTAGATACCTATAGGCGAATAGCGGGCCAATCTAAAAAATATCGAAAAAACTTCTTTCGTATAATATGTACGCGTTTAGGTCAACGACACATTCCCGCAGATACGTTATAGGTACGCGTACATATAGGTATTATTAAAATAGAATTTTCTCTGACATACATCATGTCAATGCCAATGTCAACGATCCGAAAGAAATATATTATTGTACCTATAAACATTTATAATGTATGCTAATGATATTATAAACAGATAATTGTGACTGAATAATGTATAATATTATATCAAATTGAGGGTAGAATGTTTACATAGTGTATAGTGTATATAGGTACAATCTACACTAAACGGAAATAAACATTATGTGTTCAAAATGAATCCTATAAAGGCGCAAAGTTAGTTGTTTTTTTTAAAAAAATTGGTTGAAAATTAAAATACAGAAAAACGTTTATTTTTGGGTTAGACAAAATGTACGATGTTTGTATTATAATATAGATTCGAATTATTAGTATCGCATAGCGAGTCCCTCGCACCAATTAGACATACCTATAACGATATTTTGCATAATATTATATTATGACGCTTACCGTTTGATTTTTGCACGTGTTTCACGTTAGAGTTGAACGGCGGCGAAGCCACCACTCCCAGGCTCCTGTAGCCCTCGTCCGACACTTCCGATCCGCTGTCCGTGCCCACCGGTTCCGACTTCTTCGCGTCCCCGCGGGCCGTTTGCGACTTTTTGCGGCCAGCCGATGGCGGACTATCGTATGCGGCCACCCTCAGGCTGTCCGACACGCGGCTGAACGGCGTCGTGTCCACCGCGGACTCTTCCTCCCTGACGGTCGAGTGCCGCCTCTCGCCGATGGCCGTCACGGGCATGGGGTTTAGCACGTGGTACTGTCCGGTGCCACGGAAGTTATCCGACACCCGGCACGTGGACGATGTGTCCACGGTCACGTCATCATCGTCGTCGTCGTCATCGTCGCAGTCATCGTCGTCGCAGTCGTCACCGCCGTTCCGGCCACCACCCATTTTTCCGGTCTCGCGCTGCTGTACTATGTCCACGGACGATTCTCTGGAAGATCGTTGTAGCCGATCGCCCAACTCGGCAGCCAGTTCTGACGTGAAGTTCAGCGATATCTTCGGCGTCGGCGTGTCGTCCACTCCGCTTCGCTGGCGCGCCGCCGACGGCGAACGGCTTCGGTCGTTGCAGGACTGTCGCTGTCCGTTTGGCACATGCAACAGACGTTCACCGCCACCGCCGTTAACGGCTGCGGACGAAGGTGACGCTGACCGCCGTGTACGTCTCCCGCTGGGGGTCACCGACCTGGACCTGCAGCCCGCGTTAGCCACGGCCAAGTGGTCGGTGGCCCGCCGAGGAGTGGGACTCCTGCTTCGGCGGCCCGCGTCCACGGGCGCACTCAGTTTGGCAGTCGGTCGCGGGGACGGCGATCGGCTCCGACGGCGGCTCGCCCGCTTGGCCGTGGCTAGGCCTCCCGACGTCAGGCTCAGGCCGCCGGAGTAACCGCCATTACCACTGCTGCCCGTGCTGGACGTGGACGAGCGTCGTGTTCTCGGCGGTGATCTATATATTATACATACACACAATACATGTATATACGGATATGGTAAATTATATGATATTATAGTATTATGTAATTGTTGTAGGGAACTGTATAGGGCGAAACAGACGCTGCAGTGTTGTATAATATTAGGGCTGTGAATATGTAGCTATAATACAATAATATAATAATATAAATCTAAACTCAGAAGGTAGTAAATTTTGTATTGACTTTATTACAAATAGTATATGTTTCCTTATTGTATACGATTATAAAAAAAAATTGAAGATAATATAAGTGAACTGCAGTCGAGTACTTGAGTGGTAACCGTGAACACTATGTATTAACCACTTCAATACCAATAACATAAGCTAGTCCTATTTAATTTTAAGTGTAGGGAATGCTATATACTTGATAATAACTATAATTAGTTATATAAGTACGTATTAATAAGTAATAACTCTCAATTGTAATTGAAATAGGATGAGGGATTTACAGTTTTATAAAAGTGTTCTCAAGTAAGTATTCCCAATGATTTCTAAGCTTATATTTTGTTCTTAAATAAAATTAAAAAATATTTAAAATCGTATTCGAAATAAATAAATTAAGTTTTTTCAACACATGGTTAGAACCCCATCATCGCATGAAATGTATTACCATAGATTATATTATAATCTATTATTCAACATGCCCTCTTTTATACAGGATGATTTTTTAAGCATTTTTTAAGCCCTACTTTTATACTTAAATTATGCATATATTCACAATTCTGGTTTTTTAAATGTTTAAGTGTAGTTATATAGACGATATTTTCAAATACTTAGATGAATAATATCCTTCGCATTTAAAGTAGAACAACTCAGACATTTTTTATTCAAATTTCGATTAAAATACGTCAAAGCATTCAGAAAAATCATCTGTTTCACAATTTACATTATAATGTATAGGTTCCAATCTGAAAAGCTAATGCTGGTATCGCCACAGGATACTCCTATCATTAAATGTTGGGAAAAATTGAAGTTTTTGAAAATATCGTCTTTAAATATACTTAAAAGTTCCAAAAATCATAATTTAAATATACCTATGCATAATCTAAACATTAAAATGGGATGAGCATGCTTAAAAATCACACTGTATCTATATATGTATCTTAATTATTGTGATTACTCTAAATACAATACATTTATAAAAAAAAAAAATTAAATATGAATTTATATATTATTTTGCTTAGGGATCTCTTCATATTTGTTTAATGCATTATGTTCACAGTCCTAATTATAATATTATAAAATATGATAAAAAAAACTAATGCCGTCATTTGAAATAAAAATAACCTCCCTGTGGTATTTATAATAGGTACTGTAGTATTTGGTTATAAGATTATATGCCATTCGTTCTAACTGCAGTGCGATGTCATAATAATAAATTATAGCCTCATACTTTGAAACTCGTCAGCGCTCGTTACTGATTTTATTAAGTCAGTACGTTTATTTGAAGTGCTACGATATTTCTCATGTTCCCGTCGGAGAAAATTTCTTACGAAATGTACAAGATTTTTATGTGTTTTAAACAAAAAACCAAATGGATTATTAAATGTTTTTCTCTTTCCGCATTATAAATGCGCAGTTGTACATGCCTATGAATAATAATATACTGCATGCAAATCCTACTCGGTACATGCTAAACGTATTATACAAACATACATAATAATATAATAAAATACAACAAAGTACTGACCTTTCGTAGTGTACTTGGGCGTGCGATATTTCCAACGTGGGCCCGCCGCTCCTGACACCCGTCAGTTTCGCAGACACCGGGGCTCGATGAGCTATTTAAGTAAAATTAATAAAAGAAAAACAATAAAAAAATAAAAAAAAAAAAGCTAAAAACGATAAAACAACAAACGCATTTACGCATGACCAAAACTAACTACGACGCTACAACAACACAATATTATAATGTGTCTAGTGGGACATTTTACGCAAGAATCAATTGCCCGACAAATGGCCTACACCAATACTTTATTACTGTTGACCTTGTAGGAAACGTATTATATTTTTATTCCCTGCCGCCCATCTAAACCGTAGGTACACTAATACGTAGGTATATGTTATTATAAATGCGGCCACATAATAACGTACGGCTTTACGGTGTGTTGTTCAGCGGACACGATATGTTTTTCCTCCCATTACATATTATATTTGTTTTCTTTCGCTTTAGGTAAAATGTGGCTTACCAGTTTTGCATCGGCACGGGTCATGTTTGTCCAAGTAATGAGACAGTGTGTCCCAGCCTCCGCCCACTCTGACCATAACGTGACTCCTCAGTATCTATATAAGGATGATATTATATTATGCACGCACGCCGAATAGAACAACAATATAATATATTAGTCGAACGGACATAAGTATATTTTATAAAAACGGTTGCATACATAGTAATATATCATAATACACACAGCACATAGGTACTCACCCTGACAAATATCAAGACTTTAGTATCGCCGATACGGTATTTTCCTTCGGACACTCTGATCATTGGGAACTGGGTCGGACACTTGCACCTCTCCACAAGATCCCGTACCTAACAAAATAAAAAAATAAGGTTACGCGTACGTTTGGCTAATGTATAAAAAAAAAACACGAAAAATGATGAGATTTTGTGGGCACGGCAACCACGCCGAACACAGTAATTTGTATTTGGCACCTGAACATACGTGTATGTAGGTACCTACCATGTTTCACAGCAACCTAGTAAAATATTAAAAATATTATCGTTCATATTAGAAAGTACTCTATTGAAATTCGTGATTTCAATTTTATATCAGTGGCGAAAAATAATCGAGTAATAACAGTACCTACTTAAAGAATTCAAACTAGCTAATAATTTAATTTTACGTTTTTTTTTCCAGTTGAAACCGATATACATTGTTTAGCCCATATTATATGAATAAGAAGAAAATATACAATTTCATTCGTTTTATGTTATTATTTACAAAATATCAGATTTTAAGACTGAATATTTTTTCTTATTCCTATATTTTGACCTACATTATAAATGTTTTAAGAATATCTATGACATTATAATTTTAAAAAAAGTAAATATTTTGTCATAATAATTTTACGCTACATAATGTGTAATCACTACTAATTTGTTCAACATAATATTTACTATGATCATCAGTATTTTTAAGATAACGT
This sequence comes from Acyrthosiphon pisum, assembly GCF_005508785.2. Taxonomy (NCBI): domain Eukaryota; kingdom Metazoa; phylum Arthropoda; class Insecta; order Hemiptera; family Aphididae; genus Acyrthosiphon; species Acyrthosiphon pisum. The sequence goes on along the minus strand of NC_042494.1, from coordinate 73,982,042 downwards.
AATAACTTGAACTATAATTTGTTCTCTCTTAATCGTACATCAAATAATAAGAACATAATACATTGATGGTGAGATAAAGCTATAATAGAAAATAAGAGGAATTAGCTATATGAATATTATAATATTATACAATACCTAGTGATTATCAACCCACGAAGTGTTTGCCGAAATAACTGGTTTTACAGTATTAGCGTTTCATACTATATAATTTTTTAAAAGATATTATACTACATTGGTTTTATCTACAAATACAATTTAAGCAACAAAGTATTTCGTTCGGATAAAATATATTTCCACGCAATATTGCAGTGCACAATGTTTGTCATTGAGCTTTTTGTTGCGATGCCGACTTATGTTTTTTTTTTTTTTTAATTAGCTTTATAACTGCGCATTGCACCGAATTTATTCTCATGTCATTGTACTAAATTTTAATTAAGTTGGGCTCGCTATATATGATGTAGTTGTATCAATCGCAATCCACTGTGTTCGTGCTAGCTGTGCCCCGGGTACGCTGCACCGGTGGCTATAAGGTCGGCAACTTCTTAACGCTTTGTTTTCACTAATTCGCAGTGTCACGACGTTTTCTTTTTGTCCAATAAAAATCAAGGTTATGTGCGGTATTCACGCCGGTAAAGGATCAACATTTTTATACGAATATCATCATGATATCGGTAAACAAAACAAAATATAAAACTATATGTTACAGGACACCAAATTTCGATGCTAAAATAATATTGACAGGCTATATAATATTATAATATTATAGAGTAGGTGTACCAGAAAGTCGATTAAATATTTGAACATACGTAATTTAATTTAGTTTGAACGCAAAATATCAAAATCGTTGTGTTTGTATTGTGTCTAATTAGTTGTACCTAAATAAATTCAATCATTACAAAATATAAATGTGAATAAAACAAATATATTTCATCATATTATATTATAAAGGATGTATTATGAAATTATCTCGAAATAATTGATTGTATTCAATAAGTACGAATATATCTAATTTATTCAAATAAAATTAATCTCAACTCTGTAAACAATGCTCGTATTTTTATGATAATACGTGCATTTAAATATTTCATATGGGCGTTTTGCTTTATGTTTAGTCCGAGAATATTAGGTAATCATAAAAATATACTTCGTACGTCCAAGTACTACTGGTTGGATTTTTATGTAAATATTCAATGCCTCAATACGCGTATAAACGATGTTAATGTCATTATCCAAGATATTTTTCTCGTTTCAAAATATTTCTGGTATGAAAAATTCTTCGATTCTACCAATTAATTAATAATTATTACTTTATACATAGGTAAATACCTACTTTTAGTCCAATATTTTAATTGAGAATAAATAATATAATTTTGTTTGTATATTACGCCGCCAACCAGTAAATAATTCACAGCTTAAGGGTATTCGATACCGTGATTTTCTGTTTTCGTCTAACACACCCGTGACATAGTATTTTAGACGTGTTTTTTGCCAAACATACCAATTGATCTAATGAA
>NC_042494.1:73952198-73980390 GCF_005508785.2 Acyrthosiphon pisum | reverse complement strand
ATCAAAAATGTGGGAAAGTCGATTTTAAGTAGACTTGATGACGAATTCAAATCTGTTTTCAGAATTCTTATCACTTCATTAGATCAATAGGTATGTTTGGCAAAAAACACGTCCAAAATACTATGCCACGCGTGTGTTAGACGAAAACAGAAAATCACGGTATCGAATCCCCTTAATTCCGTTACTCTATTAAATTATTCATACAGCTACAGCAGGGGACTACACTATCAGATATCTTACAATAACAAAAGTATATTGTATATTTCTCAGTTCAGTAAGTAATATTTTCGATACTTTTTGTGGTTTTATCATACAATAACGCAGTACTTTTCTCAATATGAGTAAATGCAATATTAACCTTATATCAATGCGTAGAACGAATATAAAATTGTGGTTACATATTATATTATTATGATTATGAACAATTCATGTTTTAGTTCTTCTGACATGCAAGATAAATCGAAGGATCGTTTTCTAATACTACGTTTAACACACTTAATATCATTATACGGTTAAATAGATAGAATATTATTAGGTCTTATATTATATAATAAGGTATATATTATAACGTATAGACTATAGAATATATATGTATAGTTTAAGTAGGTATCCATGAGGTAGCAACTAACAAGTAGCAATGAATTCTATTTTATAATAAATATACAATACCGATCTAAATTCCTTTCATAAAATATTGTTAATTATTCATTAAATATCTCTTTTTTCACACTTACCATTTCATCTAAACTTTTTAAATCGTTAGTAACAATTTGAGGCAATGGCGCATATTCAGTTAGGTCTTCGCCGTCACTCAAATCTGTATCGTCGCCATCATTGAAGTCAGTTCCTTGTGAAAATTGAGCATACTTTTTATCTGCAGCGATTTCCCGATCAATCTGTCTTAACTCAGTTTGTACTAACATCGGAGCTGGTACACCAACTCTAGCACCACGTCTAGCGACCTAAAAAAAACCATAAAACAATTATTTTATTTATTAATATTAATATATTTTTTTAACTTTTTTGTTCAATACAATTTTACCTCTAATAAACACAATATCACGTGTTTTTCATTTTTTCGCATTATAAGATCATCTGTTTCAAACAGCAAACACTCGAACACGCCAAGTCCGTTTCTGCACCAATTTATGAAATTGGAAACATTGTCTCTAGCAAAAAACGTACCACCTTTAGCGCCGGGTAAATATCGTACAGCTGGTAATTGAAGAACTATGCTCGCAATGCCGCTTATATTAGATTTCCCAGCCGCTTGCCTTCGATTCACGTGTTCCTCTGCATAGTTCCTTACACAGTTTGAATGCTACAAAAAAAAATTAAACATTATGTTAAGGATTTTAATTTACTTTAGTCTTTAGCTAACATACCTATTTATAAATTAAATAATAGTGTATTTTATATATTTGGTTTCATCATGACGTAATGACGTATCAAACATTGTCAGCAATTTAAATTAGATAGGTATACCTAGGTTAAGATAGCTATTAATGTAGTATGTTTTAGAATGACTAAAATATTACATTTTTATATTGAGTATGTATGTTTAGTTAATTTTTTTAGAAGTCAGCAACTATAATTATAATAAGATATGTAGGTATATTAACATACATAATATATAAAGTATAAAATAAACAATACTACGCAGTTATGTCTATAATTTTCCGTCAATCAGATAGTCAAATTATTAGTTTCGATTTGACGCCTACGTTGTTATTGTAAATAAAAAAGTATCAAAATTATAGATGAGCCTAACCATGTTCCAGTTTTTGCATGTCAAGGGCGATTATTAAAATAGTGATACTTATTGCTCCAAACCGTTGGTTTTTTAGCATTCACTATATATTGATAGTCATCAGTGCAGGTTTGCAACAGAGTACCTACAGACGAGAGAGTACAGTTAAATACAAAAAAACGCGCGAAATATACATTCAGTGTTAACTAGACTTGACACATATTACTAAAGTATACCTATTCAACAACAGTTCAATATCTTCTGTATATTGAATACGTTAACCGTAATTGTACTTAATCAATTGTGTAATTCAGTAGAACATAGATGGAAACAATTGCGTATGCTGACAATGTTCCTAAATTATAATGAATATTGAACGAATCTTTGTCACATCAGTAAACACTAAATCCAACAAATTTCAGAAAGACTACCTATACTTAGGTTAAATCATAATATAAATATATTTCCTGCAAGTCCACATATGCATACAAATTGCTCACAATTTATCTATGATAGTACAAAACATTTTTCAAATCAAAATATAATTCACTCCATTATTCGGCATTACTTACAGTTTTATTTATTAATATACAATATAGGTATGAAATAATAAACCATGAGTGTAAAGTTTCTTGGATATAACAATGGTGTTGTATTTATTACAAGCTAAATATCAATTATTTTTTAATTTATTGATTATCAAACAATTGAAAAATATGTTAATATTTTTATATACTTTTGTATATTATAACTTCGTTAGAAAAATTAAATGTATCCAATGTAAGAAATTTATTTAGGTCAGTCCATTGTTATTAAAGCAAGGCTAAATTTAAAAAGGCTTCTACACCTATTTTCGCCCTAATCCACGTATGTCGTTAAGTAGGTACTCGTGAACTTTTAACCAGAGTAATAGTTTTATAACCATAAAATATATAATAAATAATATTTTTTTAAGATATTTATTATTATTTTTTTTTTTTGGATAATAAAATATAAAATCAAGGTTAGGATACAATAATAACAAATCATAATCAACCATTAAACTAATAGTATAAACTAGTAGTACAAACATATGAGAACTTTTTTTTACAAAAATTGCAAAGATAACTCTAAATAATTATTATGTAGGTATAGTAAAGTACTTAAAATTTTACCTAATAAATCAACTATACCCACATATATTTTTCGTAAAAATAAAAATAAAAATGTGAATAGTGTGATTTCTTGAATGTAACTATGATCTATACAAGTTGAAATATAAATTATTTTTTTTTTACACGTAAGTACGTGACAGTCGACAGTCTATAAAAACATTTATTGTATAATAATATAGACATAGTGTAATAAATATAATATTATGTATTTAAATACAGAATATTATGAAACCAACCTATAGCTTTGCAAGTACCTATATTATATTATTATCGGTGTTCGTTATGTTAACATCGTTATGATGACTACTAATATCCTAGAGTTTACTCATTGACGAACGGAGATATTTCTTTTCAAAACTAAAGAACTACACTATATTATTCTATGATTTATATTCAGTTATAGAAAACGTCCACGCATATATAATTTCAGAATGGCAGTGAAAAAAAGACAATGTAGAGCAAATCGAATTGCAAAAATAATCAACCGTAGCCATTTACGCAGCAAAAATGTTAATCTGAATTCAACTTGCGTTGAAAGTATCGCTGTTTTCTATTTCTCTATAAATAAGCGGTTATATCGTTTTCGTTTCACCCAAACTATATAATATTTCCCATCTGCTTTGGTCAATCGAAAGATAGGTATGACCGCTTTCCAATAGACTGAAAATAACCAGCGTAATGTCCTTACGCGCGACAACCAAAACGAATCGAAATAATTTATTTCCCGTCATTAATTATTTCCATTTTCATAAGCAACTTCTTACATTTTAGTTTTTGCCAAAAACCAAAAATAAACTAAGTAGGAAAATAAATACATTGTATTAATATATTTATATATTAGGTATATAAAAAAAATTTAATATGTTACTATAGATATTTTTCCTCTGCAAGGAGAATTGAGGAATCATAGATATGTTTTTAGGTATAGTGTAGAGGAAAAATATCTATAAAAGCATGCTAGGTTTTGTTAGGGATTTAATAAATTTAAAGTTATCGATTGATTTTTAATATGTTTTATTTTATTATTTTTTTTTTTATTGATTTGCGTTACGCAAAAAAATCGGTTGGAAAAAAAAGTTGTATCCAGCACGAACACATATCTATGTTAAAAAAAACATAACGCAATAAATAATCTAAGTATGATGGAATCATGAAGAGTAATCAAGATTATCCTCAATAAATAGTTAAATAAGTATATTATAAACGAAAACGGATAAAGATCTCAGTACCTAATCTATAATTATATAGTGGCGTACTGAGTAGTGGGCATGGCGTATAAAATGAGTAGCTTACACATACATTTTTCAATAACTCACTGTAATAAATAATTTACTGCAGTCTTATAAACCGAATTTATTAAATAAATTACGTTCGTAGAGAATTTATTATAGACTCGGATTAGACTATAGTAATTTTATGCAAGACTTTATACTCGTTATGAATGAATAGCAGTTTTGTATTTACGTTCCAACGCGTCGGGCTGAGGTAATAATAATTGGTAAGAAGTAAAAATAAAATGTAATGAATAATTAATTTACAAATACCATTAACCATAAGACCATTATATATTATGTCAACATATTAGATTATTACCTATATTACTGTGACTAATTTTAATTATATATAATATTATAATAATTAGTAATTTTTTTTTTTGTTATTGGCTAAATATCTTTTGGTTTTTTAATAAAATAACTAAATCATTTATATTAGTAGTTGCTTAAAATTTTGGATTTATCATTTAATATACCTTCCTAGGTATTTTATGATAATAGATATTATAATATAAAATATCTGAAATGTATACTTTCTATGGTTTTTGACCTCCCAAACATAATGTTATTTATTTACTAGATTTCTTTTCGACCTTTACACTTGAATATAATTTGCAAATCATCGTGTACATTGTATCACGCTAGTTTGACATACTATAACCATTCATTTTGACCCGATTTAGTATGTCCGAAAACATTTCTAATGTGCATGAAAGACACCCGCATAAGGTTCATTGGTCACGTACTCACGTATACCGTTAAGTAAAAAATTAACATTATTTCAAAAATACAAAATATAAATTTAAATGTATGAAAATTTAAAACCAAACATAATAATTATTTAGTTGAATAAATTTAAAAGAATTGAGTAACATGGTAATAATTATAATTTTGTTGATAAAAGTTCCGTTAGCTGAAATAGGTTTTTATTTATTGTTGTTTATATACATACACTTTTATCACTGTATTCTTTGGTAATTATTATCCAACTGTACATGTGTTGCTAAATGATAATTAAAAATCTATGTTCTAAGAGATACGAAAACCATCACTCATCAGTTATACGGTATAACATTTCCGGAGTTCGGTCATGCTTTGTAAGAAAAAAATTATGAAACCATGGGAACGGAAAACAAAATATTTTGAACTTGAATAACAATTCAAACATATTTCTATAAACTAAACTAGACCTATTCATTTTTAAAGAAAGTACCTATTTGTTTTTAATTTAAAATAAGAAAGAATTAATTTTAGTATTTTGAATTCACTAAATAATGAATAAAAAGACAATAAGACATTCAATTTTATAAAATTATAATTTAAAAAAAAGTTAAAATTATCTTTATAAAATGTACAGAACTATGTAGTATTGGCCAAGGATTTTTCTAAGATACTACTTTTATTGGCATTGGAACATGCTGCAGATATCGTTAGATGTAATATCCGATCTAGTTGTTACATTATGTTAGGTATAACATCATTTCTAAGTTATTATACATATCGAATAAATATTACAACCACTATAAAATAATAAGCTGTTTATATATAACGCGATAAAATGCTATCCTAAGTTTAAATGTCTTTAAAATGAAAATAAGAACAATGCAATATGGTTGGGTGACACGTATAATATACTAATGACTTGTACAGCCGTATATACAGTACGGTCTACTCTTTAGAGATAACATCAAAATAGTACACATCATCGAGCATTGAGGGAATATTGCATATTATATCAATAAATTGTATGCAATTTATGCATAACTACAGTGGATTATGTCAACAAAATGCATTATTTCAATAAACAATAATAATACATGTATACGATTTTAAAACTGATAATATTAATAATATTATTATAATGCATAAGAGAAAACGAACCATAACACTACCCTAAAATCCTGTTAATCAAAGTAGTTCAACGTGGAAAGATGTTTATGAATTTAATAATAATCATAATAAAACAACTGGTATGAATAAGTACATGGATTATTTGTCAATTTTCTTTATTTACTCCGGTAGAATATAAGGGCCATTAATCCATTATGGTGTTTTAAACACATAATGGAGACCATCAATAAATGGACGGAGCACGTTGTACGTGATTTCCTACAGGAAAGAGAAAATCGTGCTGCAATCGTATGCGATACAATAATACTGTACGGGCGTAGGTACCGCGTTTGGCGGTATGCGAAATAGAAACTAAGTATATAACATTCAGTGAATATAACAGATACGATTTACTGGAATAAGGACCTATCGAGTGCCTTTAATAGCACTTAAATGTATAATAATTGTAGTCGGTAATTGACTATCCCGTATATGTATACAGTATGCACAAATAAAATAAGCGAATAGTTGTATACACATGCAGATTAATGATTATAATAGGTAAGTATACGCAATAATAAATTTAAAAACAATAACTTTTTTACAGATTGCCTTAAATTATACCTGATTAATTGAATAGATTCCAGATAGAGGAAATAACCACTTATCTCTAGGCCCCCTCATCAAGATCACTTAAAATAGTTTAAACTAATTATTAATCGAGACGAATAAGAAATCCAAACAATGATGAAAAAAATATTTCTTAATAATAATTTAGTATATTATATAGTACCTATAATAACAAAAAAATGTATTTAATTTAATGTTTCAGACATGTTGGCTAAGTATTATGATATCCTAAATATTTATTTAAATTATGATTAATATTATAAAAGTACCTACTGATATAGAAAAAAAGTTTGGTGATTCAATTTCGTATGATCACAAATTTACATAACATATTACCATTGACTATGAATACTAATACTAATCAATTAGGTATAATCTTATTATAATCAATGATATTACTAATTAGTCATCTGGGTTTCTTCCTCCAAGTAGGTCTATGATCGTTTTAAAGTGTCAAACAAATACATAACACAATTATTCATCAGTGCTCTTTAAACAATATAAATTATAAATGAATTGAAGAGTTATGTATATAACTCTTCAATTCATTTATAATCTTATTCAATGTCAAGAGAGATAAAAAAAAAAAAGCTGTTGATAGTAAATCATTCGTTACTCTTACTTAAATTTAGAAATGAATAATAACTATTTAGTAACAAGCGTTTACAAATTATTATAGTCTTAATTCTTTTAAAAGACGATGCGAGGCAATTAATAATAATATAATGTTATTCAACCATAAACTGCTTTGTTTTTTATTTGATTAATTATTATTATTTTGGTTATATGCATGTACATTTATTTTTATAAAACAATCATATGATAAATAATATATTATATATTATTATCAAATGTTTTTATATTAGAAAATGTGTAGCAATTGAGTACTTAGTACCTACATCGTTAAAGAACAAAAAAATTCTAAGTAGAAAAATTAAGATAGCATAATGACAATACATTTCAGTGAGTAATCATTGATATTAAAACACGTTATATTTATTTAAAACAAAAGTAAAAGTATTTCATAAAATGAAAACAATGTGTGAAAAAAAAGTATTTGTTTCTGTTTTGTTAAATTGAGCTAACAATATTAGAAATTAGAATATTAGAATATTATTATATTATATTATATTATTAATATTATTTAATGTAAATTTATTTCCATACTGAACGAGTGTTCACGTGCATTGTACAATGTACATCGATATATTTAGTTATTTATTCTAAATCTAGAAGGAGACTTAAAGAAAAGAATGCAGTATATAGTTTAAAAATACTTGTCATTAAAAAGGAATGACCTTTTTAAATAGAATCTTCCAGAGCGATTAAAACTCAACATTGTAAGATCCATGCCAAGTACATTCCAACTCTGATTCCGACAAAACATTGAAATTTGTTAGGTAGATGCTTACAAATATATATTGAATAGTGTTATTTAGAACATAGACTTTAAATTTATTTAGTGGATAGTGGCATATTATTATACTATAACGGGGCGATTTAGTCCGATAATATTTTATCACAGCACATGATACCTAGTTCATGTTTTAATTTATATCCCACTTATGCATCATGATTCACGATGGATTTAGATTAATAATAATGATAGAATATAACTTTACCTTGCACAAAGCCACGCCGGTATCAAGTCTATCCATGAAGTTATTTACGTTTATGTAGAGCTCAGGATATAAACCATTCAGCCATTCAGCTAAATCCTCTTTCATAGCGTAAAGATATTCTTCACTGGACTTGAACGGCCGAAACGACCGTGATTCCACTAATAATGCCATCTGTAATAAAATATTTTACGTTACTACTATTATAAAAAAGATATTTGATATTGATTATTGAATATCAGTAAAAGTTTTTTGCAGGGTATAAAATAGTATTGCTCCATAGTTTGTAATATGGTGCATTAATCCTTTAAAAAATATTAAGTACTAGAATTCATTTAATTCTTATAAGGAGCTTATTTGCTTGTAACATTTAAAGACTTCAAGATTGAAGGTACCAACAGAATTGTATAAATAGATGTCACAATATACATATCAAATATAAAACTTTTCAAAACTGCCTAGGTACTTAATTATACTCTTCGATATACATAGTATAATATGTAGATACCTATGCATTTGTTTAAACTATATTATACAAAAAGCGAAATTCATTCATCTGGAACCATATTTTTGTGGAAAAATTTCCCGCTGACAACAGGTATTAATATTTATTTAAAATATATTTTATTGTATCTATATTACTTTTGAATCATAATCTGTTTGTCGTAGAAATGTATTGGGTAAGGAAGAAAAGAATTCGATCGCGGAAACGTAATTTTATAGAAAATATTCTATTGGAAACATATTAGGTTTTTTAAAATATAATATTATACTTTTATACTAAACAATATATTCAATACTTTTTTGGAATCGTATTGGTTCAGAAACTAATTTTCATGAAAATATTTAGTTGAAAATTATATATACAGTATATATAATTCCAAACAAATTCTTTTCTGAGCTAATACTTTTCCAACAAAATTCATTTACAAATAAATACACGTTTCCAAAATTATATTTATCGATGATTTTGATTAAATGCTTTTCAAACAAAATACATTTCCGAGCAAATGCTTTTTCGACAAAATATGTACAGAAATCTCAAAACAGTTCTATGATAAATACTAATCAGAAAAAAAATTTGCCGAGTTTTCACGGTCTGCTCCAGTGGCCCCAGTACTATCAAACAAAATATTATTGCACCTATATATTAAAAAGTGAGATATTATATTTATAATATATACCTACCGAATATTTTTCTTATTATTAAAAAATATTTATAAAAAACCTGTAGTTTCAACCTACCAACTCTATTTTACTCCAACATAAATGTCTCGAATTCTGGATAAATATGTTTTGTACCAATATACCTAAATATAATATATTAGTATACAATATGATACAAATAGATTATACCTACATATGTTTATTCTTCATACATTATTTTGTACCTACTATTCACATTTACTGTTCATTAAATTCAACCTATATATGCTACACATTTTGATTACCACGGATAATTCGCTATGCTGAGTTCATACACCTGGATACCATTGTTGTAACTTTGTAATTGATTACAGTTTTTCTTTTAATAAATAATTATTATAGGTATTGTAATAGAAAAAAACCCTTCGAAAAAAAAAACTAAAAAAATAATTTTATAGTGACTCAATTTTTAATACTGAATCATACTTCTATATAGATACATGTAAAAGGTAACATTTAACATTTTAAAATTGAATGGGACACTAAAAAAAAAAATCGTGAATATATAATACTAACATATTTTATAAATACAAAATCATTAGGATACCAACTGACTGCACGATATAGTATAAACTTGGATGCAATATTTTAATTTCCCATAATTTTAACAACAAAAATTATGAGTAGGTACCTCGAAATGTATTAAATATAAAAATTAATATCATATCAGAATGTAATCTTGTATTAAAAATTTAATCATGTCTTTATACTCAAAATCACTTAAGAAAAAAATATTTCTATTTATTTTCAAATGATAAATTAGTTCTTTAATATCAGAATCCGTGTATACCTTTATGATAATAGTTGTATGACCTAGAAATCAGAATATTTACTATAATTCATAATAATACACATCATTTTTGGTTTACAAAATTGACGTTGAATAATAATCTATTGAAAACTCGAATAAATTTGATATAACAACAGGATTTTGTGTGGCTAAAAAAAAGAGCACGCACGTGGCATGATTGTCGCCCACACTACAGTTTATAACGGACCACTTCCAAATTGGGATGTTATTTTAATATATACTGAAGAGAATAATCTAAACATTCAATATGAAACACATTTATTATGAAACATTATATAACATTATATACCATATAGTTACAATAACTGATTAACAAGGTGGCATCAATTTAATTTGTTCCATTATTATAACTATAAATACTTAGGCACCTAATATAAATTTACAACATATAATAAATATTAACGATATAAAATACTGGGAGTTAATGACTTCAACATATTTAAAAATGATGTGAAGAAACCGAACATATTATATTCTTCACGTGTTAAGTAAAATGTTCCACATGTGAAAATTAACATATGCACTTGCATTATACAGATTAACTTGTACAAATCTGAGTAATATTAATGAGGTACTAGTACTAAGTAGAAGTGTTCTGTAAATGGAATATTTATTTTAATAAGACGTAAGTTAGATCAACGTATAGACCAGAAGTATTCAAACTCTTTTATGCCATGACTTTTCCATTTATTCACATTTTTATGTTTTCCAAATTAATAAAAATTACCAAGAATGATAATGTTTAAATGTAGATATGTAAATAGGTACATATTTTACTACAAATGTTATATTTACGCATAGAAAACCAAAATGAAATATTTTACGTTTAGAATAAAATAAGATATTAATCATCATCATCATATTTATTCCTATTTATTATTTGTTCCCCTGACCAACAGTGCACCGCAACGTACATTTTAACTTACCAGTCTGGCGTAGACTGTAAAATTAGTTTTAAATTATGAAATTTACATAATATTATAAACTATTTCAGTGCAAAATTGAGCTTAAAATAATGATATAACTGTTCATTTTATAGACTTCCATAAAATTATAAGAATTGTATATTTGTACTTATATTATAGGTATAGTATACAGATGCATTAAACTACATTTTTATAATTTAAATTTAGTACCTATTTAATGGTACCATATTGGTCACTATAATATAACAAATGTCTTTAAATTTGAAATCAATAATAATAATTTTTTTATCATAAAATTTTTTTTTTTTACATAACATGTACAATAAATAACACATCCAAATAAATATTTTAAGAAAAAATGATTTTATAAATAATGGATACTTTTGTATATTTTTATCGTCCATATTTCTCGAAAACTATTAAAAAGTTCGAAAAATTATAATATGTTTTTGTTTTTTTAAACATAATATTAAACATAAATTTAAAAAATTATTTAGGTAGGTAGGTAGTTATCTATATGTAATTATGCAACCCTTAAAATATTTGTAAGTGTGGCAGAGACAAATTACTTATCTAAAATAGTTTTATCTTTTGTTGTGCGTATCACGTTATTTAAAAAATAGAAACGCGCAGACACTTTACACTAGGTAAAATATTTTTTACGGAAGCACTATGAAAACAGTTCTCCTTGAAGTAACGTTGAAGTCAAACAGTTTTACACTTAATAATTAATATTTTTTTTTTGTTTAGAAATTATTGTATTTTAAGTAAAATTAGATTAGTGTATTTTAACTTTAATGATTTAAACTTGCTTCAAGTAAAGTTATTTTGTCTATACGTATACGGTCTACACATATCCTAGGTATGTATATAACAAGTATATAATATATAAATATGATATCGTTTTTAATTATTAAGTAATTTAAAATTAAACAAATAAAGACTAAAATACAAATTTGTATATCGAATAAATAATTAAATTAATAATAGTACCATATAATATTAATATACGCCATTAGCCATATAGTTAGTATGTAGTTCAAATAAGTATGAAATTATATATTAATAAAATAGCTTAATAGCTTATTTAAAAATGGACTTATCAATAAAGTCTATAGTGCAATGTTCATCAAATATTAGCTGCCATTAAATAATTTATAATATATTTTGCATGATTTAAATGACATATTATAATTGATATTTGCACTATTTATTTATTTAATAGTAGGTTTAATTATTTTCAAAAACTACAAAACTATATAATAAACATAATTCATTTTACATTTTTTATAGCAATTTAAAACCGATAAGACCGAAGTAAAAAATAAGATTATTAGAAACAGTCTAAAATGGTTTTATAGTGGAACACGTCTTATTATTACATACTTGTGTTATATTCAATAATTGTATTAACTCTTTAATATATAGGGCACTATATTTCTCTCAATGCATTAATTTTTAATTTTAATTTATATATGAGTAATACAACACGATTACTGTTAAACTCTACGCACGTGTTTAATTATAAGTCCCACAAGCCTGTGTTGTAAAAGAACCGCATTTTATTGATGTTCCTGCCCTCCGGTGGCCAAAAGCGACACACCTCGGGACATTTTTGCGCATTGTATTTGGCGCAATCGATTGGGCCGCAGCCGGCAAAGGGAGCGCGAGAGTGCTGCACATAATATATACCTAACATTTGGCTGAATACCCTAACGTCATGATAACATGAAAGCAAAAATACAAAACTCCTAAAAATCACGTACTTTTACAGTTGTAATCGTGATTTCAACTTTGTCCTTTGACCGTCGCATGCACACACCTCACACACGTATTGTAGTTATGATCGCAAATAATAATAATATGGAACATTACATTGACCAACACGCGGTTATAAATTATAATATAATAAACTATACAATGCTGATCTGTAGTTGGCAATAAACTCGGTCTAGTTGTACTGGCGGTCCAGACTACTTTAATTATTGGGGTGGACAAGGATATTTCCTTATGCGCTTGGTTATTATTTATTTGAGGGTCGACTATTATAATACAGATATATGTGTATATGTATTATGTTACATATATGTTATCTAAAATATACTATCTACACGGCTACACCAATAAACGAGTCTATATGACTACTATAACAGTATTCTTTTATCTAAATGAATATTTATATATGGCTATCAATTTATCATATTATATACAATTTTAGTGATCTATATAACAATGTAACATATAAAAAAAATTACAACACCCAGAGCTATATTCGACAATAATTATCGAAATTAAAAATACACGTAATATATTGTTGTTCGAAAGTCGTTCCGTGTATGATATATCGACACTGAATATATAATATATTGCATATTATTATAATATAATATGAAACAATATCATAACATAATCGCATTATATAATGATTTTCGTGCGTTTATTAATTGTGTTCAAAAAATCAATTACAAACCTCAGTATCTGATGTATGACGGAATCAACACGATCGGATTTGAACGGTGTCAGAGATTTGAAAATTTAAACGCAACTGCGGTAATGGTTAAGTGTTTAGTATTGTTAGTCTTCGGACTAGCCATGTTATTGGCCGTCAATCGCATACAGAAATATTACAATATAATATAAATACAACGATATTGATTAAAAAATAAATTAAACTATTATATCATAAAAAACACAATGGTATATAATATTAATAACGAAACACTACTATACATTGATAGTATAATATAATATTATAATAATGTGGGCGAGTTGAGAGAAAAATTAATCATTAAGAAGTATAATATTATTGAAAAACAGAAAACAGTAACGCAGTAACGGATACGCGTCGCGATGCGGGCGGTGAGGAAGAAGTCGCACGGAAATAAACGAAACGGTATTATTGTGATGTAAATAGAAGCTTAATAAAACAATAATAATATTATAATACTATAATAATGTTATCATTGAAAATCGTCATCGAGTCGCGGAACGGCGCGGTGTACGGCCCGGTATCGCAATTGTGACTGCCGCGCGTCGGGTCCCGGCGCTCGGCCACGTTGGATTATCTTCGCGCGCACGCCTTCCATCCGAAAACTCGTGGACGGTCGGCGGGGGGTGTCGGCGGCGGTGGCAACGGCAACCCTACCCCAATCTCCGGGCGTCAAGACGCGCCCGCAGCGGTCGGTAAGCACACACGCACAACATCCGTCGGCGCGCGCCGATATTATAATATTGTAATAATAATAATAATAATAATAACAATTATACTGTACCCGTTGTAGTAGTTATGAGATACGCCGCCGTCGTCGATCTCACGTGGCGTAAGGACGAACGCGCGTGTTGTGTTGTGGGTCTGTTGCTGTTGGTGTTGGCTTAGATCATATTGTTTTTCTTATTAATTATTATCATAATATCATAATATTATCGTACAATATGAAATATACCTATAAAACACGATGTCACGATGAACCATCGGAGCAATACTTAACAGATAGAAAAATATTATAAATATACCTAATATAGGGAGGTGCTAAAATCGAGGTTAAAATCATATGTAATTATTACCTATATAGAGCCGTTGTGTTTAGGGAACACGAATTTTATGTGTGAGCCGCTGGGCCTCTGCAGTTTTTTAAACTGCAGGCATATCCTGCCTCCTAGCTTAAATGTACATACTATTAAGTAAATTGGGTAAAAATTGTATTTTTTTTTAAGAACATGATCTCGGCACGACGAGAGGACAATTTTCACTACTTTCAAAAAATGCCTTATTATTTATGATTTCATTTAATAATTTGTAAAAATTCTTAGATAGATGAATATCCTATTTTGTATTTCAACATAATAGTTGTTTGAGATTGGGAATTATTGTTTTTTAAATAAAACCTAATAATTATAAGCCATTTTGATTCTTCATTCATACCTATTTCGATATTTTTAAAAAAATGTTAAGTGTGTTTTCCTGCAACTTTTGCAGAATACTGATAATTACACATGATTTTATCGTGAATTTATAAGGGACTAATCGATCTTTATGACCTATATATTTTTTTATTTTAATTATAATCGATAAAACAGTGTTAATACTGAGTAAAAGAAAAATGTTTTCTTACATTTTAATTATAAACATTTTTAAATTAGCCATCTGTGGATGCTATAAATAAACTATAAGGGTTGCTTAGTACCTCCAAACACCTCAAATGTTCGTATTCCAGTCGAACCAAGTGGACAGTATAATTATGATATTTTATTAATAACCAATAGGCTGAAGATCTGCAGGTGTTGTAATATATGGCTAAAAGAGCATCACATTTTATATTTTGTAATATAAAAGCGAACATAAAGGTAAAGAATATAGTATTAACTGAGTTGCTTCCAGTTTTGAATAGTAACGCAAATTACAAATTCCTGTAACGCAATTACTTTTTCAGTAACGCAGCATTAATTTCTTTACATTTTACTTAAAGTAACGCAATTGTAAGCAATTACAATTAAATGTATTTATTTTTAAAAGTAATTTCTATGAAGTAACGCACTATAACGCGTTATTTTCCAGTTTCCACGTTATTGAAATAATAGTTTTGAATGTATTTCAAAAACATGCCGATAGGATATCCCAGAAGAATTAAAAATCAATTAAATTTATTTTTGATTCCGATAATAGTTAACAATATTATTAAACATTCCAGGAATAAATGTTATCACTTTATTAGCAGAAAGAAAGAGTTCGGTTTAAAAATAAAATTTAATTAAAATTAATTATGATTTATGACTTATGACTCTATCTAGGTGAGACGATCATAGGTAATTTAAAGTGGATTCTCATTAAATTACACACATAGTGTCTGTCGGCATTACATACCCAGACCGCAACATGAATTTGTAATTTGTGGACTTCATACTCCAAACCTTTTAAAAATCCTACAAATTTTAAAAATAAAGAGATATAAATCTGTTTAGAGTTTTAGACTGCATAAACCACCTGAAAATACACTGCAGGTGATAGATTTATTGGAATAAAATGTGCAGAATTTAAAAGGTTTGGAGTAAAAAGCTACTCAATCAGAAAAATTAAATCCATCTGCTGCTGGATTCAAAATTCATCCTGGATCTGGAAAAATTATCACTAATGCTGAACAGGCTAATATATATTTTTTTATAGAATAACCACAAAATATTTTGGGTATTCCTAACTTATATGAATTCACCTGCTAGACTATCTATGCTGAAACTATAAAGGTAGGATATAGTCATATAGATGATATATAAAACTAATTAAATGTTGCTTTATTGGAATTAAATATTAAACATTTAAACGTATGTACTGTGTTGTTCATATTGATAATAATGGACTTTTTGATAACGCCCGGATACCACTGTCCACTGTCCACTTTGATAAACCATAACAATGATGCCCCAGTGGCCCCTATTAATCACATGATGGGTATGGGTCAGGATCCAGACGAATAACGTCGAACGATGATCACGTCAAATCAACGTCCGTGACATGTTCGATAAACTACGCGTACTAATAAGAAAAAATCACATCACATGTATGACAATAATTTTATTGTTATACACTGTCGCGACCTGCGTGTAACACACACATTACGCGCGGGTACACGATGTATTCGTACACGAGACGATGGACGGCAGACGATCCGCGTTTGGGCGGTGTACGTCGAGAACCCGCGAGTACAACACGCGTGACAAACGTAACACAAAACGCGATACCGCGGACGATGGTACACTTGGCGTGACGAATGCGCCACGATATTGTCTTCGCACACGAAACGCGACGGCCGACATTCGACCCGTGTTTCGCCGGTGTACGGCGCGGGCACAACGCGCGTAACAAACCCGACGCAAGACAACGGCACAGCGGACGAGCTTCGACCCACGCCCGTGCTGGTGATATACGGCACGCCGCGGGCCGCGGACTCGAACACAAAACTGATGTACCTACACGCACGACGGACTCACAAAATGATTACGTGCGGCTGCAGTAGAGTGCCAACACAGCGACACGACACAAATGAAACGTTCGCAAGTTGCGAGGGATAAGAAAAGAAATTAAAAACCGACAATGGTACCGAGTGGTTGAAAAAACACGAGTATGATCTTTATTTTAAACCTAATAAGTCTTGTTTAACCTTGTAAAATTACACATTCATACATATTATTATATTTCGTAACAGTATCGTGTGTTGACCACAAACATAATGTAAACAAACTTACACAAACAAGTTATTCATATTTAATATTATAAAAAATAATAAATAATATGCTGGCTCAATAGTACTCATGCTACCTATAAAGTATAGTTATTAATTTTCTTATTAATGTTATTAATGTTATTACTGTTTTAATTTTGTTCAAAATACATATTTTGTATAATAATAATATAGTACATACATTTACTTTCATTAATAATATTTATATTTTTCCGATTACTATTCTGATTTTTATTTTCTAAAAGTTTTCCTATATTCTTTTTCACTTTTTTCACTTTTTTCTCGTTCGTAAAGTATAAGTTCTTTTTATTTTTAGCATAAAACAATTACACTTTTTAGATACATAGACGAACGCACAACAACAATCAATACAATTATTAACGAAGGATTAAATCTCTCAGACCACAGATTTGAAGGCTATAATATTTTTATGCACCTAGTACCTACAATGTTTCAACACCGTCAGGTTTTATAGTAAAGTTATTGAGTCCAAGCAGTGCCGGATCTAAGTCTCGGGAGGCCGAGGTGCAAATACCAATTGGAGGCAGGTGGGTAACCCTGGCACCCCAAAGTCCGAATTTTTTATTTATTTTTTAACGATTAATTGTACTATAATTTGTACCAATTTGTACCAACAATTTAAGAATTTGTACCTACATATTTCCCTAAGAAAAATCAAATTTTCCGCTGTGGTGTCAGGGTAACGTTACCCCAGCACCACCATAACTGAAAAATGCATTTTATAAACATTTTCTTTTTCCACTAATTGTACTAGAGTTTGTACCGAATAGTGCAACCATTTATAGATTTTGTACCTAAACATTTCCCCAAAAAAATCAAATTTTCCGTTGTGGTGGTGACAGGGTAAAGTTACCCCAGCACCACCATAACTAAATAATGTGTTTTATAAACATTTTCTTTTTCCATTAATTGTACTATAATTTGTACCAATTAGAATCACTGAGTTTAGAATTTGTTCCTAAATATTTGTTGCAAAAGTATCAATTTTTCTGCTCTAATATATTTACAAATAATAATACCATTAAATAACTGTTTATATTTTTTATGTTTTATTTAATTTAAAATCAAAAATGTTAAGTATTTTCAATATGTATAATATGAGTACTTTTATTTTTACTTTGTGTATAAAAGTAGCTCGAAATTGTTTTTTACATTTTTACACTGTTTTACATTTTCTTTCAAGTCATCGTAAACCTCCCACCGATCGTTGGACCTAAATGAACAATGCTTTGTAATGTCCGCTTGTCACCCTTAGTCCATTTTTATTGCTGCTTGTAAGCACTACTGCACCTCTTATACAATATGTTTGGTCGTTTACATGTAATGTCTTTGGTAGTTCGTCTACGGTCAACATAACTTCACCAGCATAATATACTTTAATAATATACATACACCTAACCTAACCTATACAGTCTACACGTCATTGTATGTTTTTTTTGTTAGATAGGTAATTTGAAAAATTATAAAACAAAACTACATTATACATTTATACCTCCTATGCGCATTGCATATTTATTATATTATTCAAATTCTAATTTCTATAGTTAAGATATTGGTCAATAGTCAATACCTACCCTATTAATACCCTATACGAATGAAATATTGCTATGTGTTTGCATTGACCTGTCTACTGAACAAAAAATCAATATATTAAGTAAAACTCAAAAAGTGTAAAAGTACCTTCATCAAGTATTATGTTAGCTCTGTAGATCATTGGTATGGTGTTTTAATTTATGGTTTAAATGGTTTAATATATGGTATAATTTAATATTTATACAAATATATATATAATTTATGCTTTTAAACCAATATAGTAAAGGTAAGGTGCACATATGGTGTATAACCTATCCTAACTAACTTCCATAGGTAATAAACTCTTAAATCATAATGCGTACCTACATACAAACAGATATTTGGGTTAAAATGAATACAGCATGTCCTAAATGACATCTTAACTTCTCTATTAATTCATATTGAATACTTATACAGTTAGTACTAAGTTATTAATTATTTGTGATATATTTATTTCATTTATTCTTTCTCTTTCTATGTTTAATACTGCAATATTACTTAGTCTATTTTGACTCATTGAGTTTCTCAAATAGTTTTTTATTATTTTAATTTAGAAAAAGAACGTTCTGCTTCTGCAACAGTAATAGGTATGGTTATAAATATTACACATACGCTTAAAACATCTGGAAAAACAATGGATAAATCATTTTCAACAATATAAATGGCCAAGCTCTTAATAGTTTTAAGTTGATGTTTTTGTAAACTAGTTCTTAAGCTTAATAATTGTCGGGTAAAATCTGTGCTGATATCATTACTATACTTTAATATGAAGTCATGATGCATTGACAACTTCTTTTTCAGTTTTTGATAAAAATGAAGTAGGATTTAAAAATGAAAAAGTTTCAACTACCTCATGTGTTCCTTTAAATCGAGCTACAAGTTGTGATAAAACAGAGTCCATAACAGGGAAAAAAATTTGAACTTTAAAATTATCTTCATTATGATGCATTGACAACTTCTTTTTCAGTTTTTGATAAAAATAAAGTAAGATTTAAAAATGAAAAAGTTTCAACTATCTCATGTGTTCCTTTAAATCGAGCTACAAGTTGTGATAAAACAGAGTCCATAACAGGGAAAAAAATTTGAACTTTAAAATTATCTTCATTAGTGTTAAGTCTACGATCACCATATATTTCATCAAAATATTTTACAGCTTGTTTTTTACGTTCGTTGGGATATGTGACTGGTATATTCCATTTTTTATATAATTCTTTTGAAATATTTAAAATATGCTGGTAGTTGTCTCTGATATCTTGAGTTGATGTCACAGCCATCTGTATCATGTTTGAAGCTGCTTCCAAATCCTTATTTATATTTTGTAGCCGTTTTGATACAATACGCAAAGAACGTAGAATTTGTTCCCACATACATAGAATCAAAATAAATTCAAATGTTTCCAACTTTTTTTTTAATCCACTGGCTAATGTTTTTTCTGATGTTTTATTACTATTTAGAATAATGTGAGTCAACGATCATCTATATAACGTTCTTTCAAGGAAAATATTGCATCATGTCGAGCTCCTCACCTAGTAGGGCACACTTTTTTTAGAACTTTTGTACGGATTTTAATAGAAATATCATGTCCAAATGCTAAAAGATCCCATCTTGGCGCACTAATAGCAAAAAATTAAAAATTGCTTGAACTGTGTCAAAAAAATTCAATACTTTGCTATGACATTTAGCTGCATCAGATATTACTAAATTAAGATTGTGACTACAACAATGAATATATGAAGCTGATGAAACAAGTTCTTTTATTATAATATATTATTAAATATTGATAGTTAATTTAAAAAATATAGGACTTCGATCTGAGGCCCCTA
Source organism: Acyrthosiphon pisum (assembly GCF_005508785.2). Taxonomy (NCBI): domain Eukaryota; kingdom Metazoa; phylum Arthropoda; class Insecta; order Hemiptera; family Aphididae; genus Acyrthosiphon; species Acyrthosiphon pisum. Next base: position 73,959,541 of record NC_042494.1, on the reverse strand, counting down.
ATATAACCTCAGTCTTGAGGCCCCGGTGCATTGCACCCCCTGCACCCCCGCTAAATCCGGCACTGAGTCCAAGTGACGATAAGGAATTATTTTGAAATAAGTTTTGATCAGTGCATAAGTAAGCTAAACTATATACCTATGCCTAAACCAAGTAAGATGATTTTGTGTATTTTTTTTAAAATGTATTTATTTAATATCGCCATTTTATCTCAACACCAAACACACTATTGCCAGACGGCGTCACGACGCCACACACACAAAATAAACACTTTTTTCCAGGAATCTAAAAATATGTTTATGGATGAGTTTCATGGCATTTAAAACAGGTTGAATAAAGATGTTCAATGGGAATAATTCAATAGTGAGCGGTAGAAGATTTAGAAATAGGACTTTGGTGATCTCGTTATAATATTATATAGGACACTGTTGAATTTTAAATTAAAATCGGGGATATTATCCTAATAATTAAAAACTATTGTATTTTTACTCCTCTCGGACTTATAATTAATGCTATATCCCTCGGCCCCAGCAGCCTAGCTCGCCTTTCCAGAGGCACTACTAACTAAAACACACTAAAATTCAACGCTATAGTACCTAAGTCGAAAATTTGCGAATGCCGTGCTGCGACAAAATTAAAAATTGGAAATTCAAACCTATTCAACTATTCCATATATTTATTTTTATTAAAATATGTTTTATTGATGTATGAATAACGAAAAATGTAATACGAGAGAAAAGTGCAGTTTTCGCTGTACCGATCTATGTAAATTATACAATATTATAATAATATTAATAATTGTAGTCGACCGGCGTCCGCGTGTTCTCGCTTGCGATGTGGATTAGGCCTACAGGGGACACCACAATAAAAAAAAACGCGCCGCGTGTAATACCTCATGCTTTTAGACAACATGGACGATGTGATATAAATAATATATAATGTCGTTTAACAAGCATATAGGTGGTGTGGAAACTTATGCGACGCTGCAGTCATCCTATATAAACCTAATAATCCTAATATTTTGTAAAATTACGCATTCATACATATTATACTTCATAAACATTCATTATTATGTAAATAATCAAATTAGAGACAGACTGAGAATAATTACATCGGTGCAAATCGGAATTCAAGAAGTCACATATCTGTTGATATTATGTCTGTAATCGCGGTATATACGTATCGTTGTATACTAGAATGGTGAGTCCAGACTTTTACCATGAACGCGTTGACCACAGAATATGTGTAAGTATAGTTTTTAAAATCAATGGTAGGTATAATATAAGATAGTTAGACATAGTGATAAATGATAACTGAAGTACAGATTTTAAAGGAATTCCTTAATATAAATATTGTGTGTTTGTAACTTGCGTAGTTGTATACTTGTTGTAACCTATCTATAATGTTATTGCTCGTTGTTCTGAATCTGAAATCTGAATGTGAAAAAAAAAGATTTCACGATGTTTTAGCTAAAAAATCTCTTCTTCTCGGCTATGATTTATAAGTAAAGTAATTTTAAAATATTAAAAATATTATGCTTATTACAATGACTATAATGGAAATTATCAATTAATTATTAGTAGTCTATACTAACCTAGTTTGGCAGTGTTTATGTTGTATTAAATACGTGCCACATGTGTATGATTTGTTAACATTTTTACAAAATACAATTAAGAATAAATGTAAGAGGAATATAAGCCCTAAACACATAGGTGGATATCTGGTTACATCCGTGGGGGGCTTAACATTTTTACCATATCCATTAGCGTCAACACATTATTAGACACTTAAACCTGCTAGCTAGTGGATCTCCTACTTTATTCTATAGCTGAGGCACCAAATAATATTTATAGGTTATATAAACTTATATGAACATAAATAAATAAGTATTTAAAACTATAAGATTTGTTTTTATTTTAATGTTATTAATCTATTTTTTTTGTAAATACAGTATCGGATTCGGTATAAATACATTTAGGTATGTTTTATCAGTCAAACACTTTAGCCATTATAAATTAATTCGTGTTGTGTGAAGCAACACACATCAATCATATAGAATAAAAATGATTAACATGTACAATTAGAAAATATATATAATCTATTTAGAAGTCAGAGTGTAGTCAGCATGTGATAATATTGAATTAATAATAAGTGATATTAATTAGGATAACATAATAATATTAACGTTCATCGTTTGCGGGCGGCATTCCAGGCAGCCAGCAGAGTTTGGCCTCCTAAACTCTAGTCCTCTGTCATAGATTAACATAGATAATAAAATATGGATAGGACATAATGGTCTTATCAGCGGTAAGAACAGGAAACAGTTGAAAATAAATTCTTATAAAACAATATTTTTTTTTTTTAAAGTTTTGATTGTTTTCTACAATTGTATCAATATTGTATGTTGCAATTGAAGTATAGATACTAGAACCTTCCGAGGGGCTTAATTACGTTATATCCAATATCCGCCTATCCCTAAACAACTTTGTATACAGGGTGTATCTTATGTCATTGTACGCGGGGTTTTTTAACGATTAAATAGAATTTCGTTCAAATGAAAAAAAGATGTGTTTTTTATTTTTATCAGGCAATTTTTTTATAACAATTTCAAAATTTTCGAACACGCAGGAGTACCAATAGCAAAATCAACTTTATTTTTTCAAATGGTAACTACTATATTTTTTAATGGATTCCGGTAAATCTTTTTTCTGAAAATTTTGATAGTCAAATCATCAATTTTGGCTCGCTAGTTTATTAACTATGGTCCTCCAAAGTTTAGGAAAATATGCATTAATGCTTTTAATCGAAATAATTGATATAGGTTTAATTTACAAGAGCTAAATCATTTTTTCTTAAAACTATATTTTTATACACTCAAGTAGTTTAATTGGTAATCTAATTACACTTTCAAAAAAAAAAAAAAAACATTAACAAAATTGTTGGCAATTTTTTTGACATTATTTTTATTTTAACAAACAATCATCAAAATTAATATTATTATTTAATTTGTTTTTATAGGTAATCGTAATAAATTACTTCACAGTAACTTCTCTTACAATATCATAAATTTGGATTTTTTATTACTTATTAGGTGGTTAAAGTGATAATGGCAAATTGATAAATGGTATTCGATTGTTGACATTAATGTCTTAGTCCTTAGATAATATGTATGGTGGTTAAAAAAAATTGTGTAAGGGAAAAAGTGCAATGTTTTGTGGTGCTCTTCTCGTAGTAGGATAAACTTGAAATTTGAACCATATATGTTCCTTATATTGGTAGGTATCGCATGCAAACTGCAAAGTATGAATTTAGGAATTGAAATTCATAACCCTTCATATTATTTAGTTTTTGGACATTTACATTTTATTTCATACTATTTTCCTATCACAAATTCCTATCTTACTTTTTTTTACAATATAATTAATTTGGATTCTTTATCAGGTGGCTTAGGATACCTGATGGTATTTTATTCTTGTTATAATAATATTGGAAATCTGTAATTAACTCAGATTAAAAGTATGCCTAAATTAGGTACAAACCTAGATATATTGAGATTGACTATTTCTCTAAATATCTTGCAAATAGTTTATTTAAATCATGATATAACCTAAATAATTCTTAAAGAATTTCAACTGCTAAATTCATACTTTGCATGTGATACCTACCAATAGAGGGAACTTATGGTTCAAATATTTCAAGTTGTAAAAGTTAGTTATAAGAAAAAATGATTTAGCTCTTGTAAATTAAACCTATATCAATTAGGTATTTCAATTAAAAGTATTAATGCATATTTTACTAAATTTTGGAGGACCATAATTAATAAACTAGCGAGCCAAAATTGATGATTTGACTATCAACATTTTCAGAAAAAAAAGATTTACCGGAATCCATTAAAAAAATATAGTAGTTACCGTTTGAAAAAATAAAGTTGATTTTGCTATTGGTACACCTGCGTATTCAAAAATTTTGAAATTATTATAAAAAAATTGCCTGATAAAAATAAAGAAACACGCCTTTTTTCATTTTAACAAAATTCTATTTCATCGATTCATAATCGTTAAAAAAACCCGCGTACAATGACATAAGATACACCCTGTATATACCAAATATTAAGCGCGCAGTATGAAATGTTTGATATTTTAGGCACTTTGTACTAGTACTACCTATACTGTTAAAAAGAGAAGGTTTTTTAATAATTTTATCATTGAAATAGAACTGCAATATCTACACCTATTTGGCTCTTTTAAAATTAAAAAATATTTCAATATTCAGGAACGGTTAAGAATTACATTTTCTGGAACTAAAATCTCAAATAATTTTGAGAGATTTGATGATTCAACTGCCAATACTAAATAGGATTGCTCCGTGAACTGAAAATTAAATTGTAATTGGATTTTCCGGTTTACCCTAATTTTTATGTTATAGGTAAGGTATAACGATACATTATTTGAACATTCATTATACATTTATATTTAATTATAATATATAGAACGCCTGTCACCTATATATGGCCTATTGACCTTTCATTATCAATCACGAGATAAAATATTTTTTTTTCTAATGTTATTTTTATATGGCAATAATTAATAATTGTATCTACTTACTATTATTTTGAACACATTAAAAAATTTGGTATGCATAATTATTGATTTTATAGTCTTGGAAATATTATGATCAGTTAGAGTAGTTTGACCTTTAATATTAGTGTATATAATTATAGATATAACATCAGGCGACGGTCACATTTAGTTTATATATAATATGATTTTAATGTTAATTCTAAATGTAATAGGGCATTCGAAATGGATAAGTTTTTCATTATATTAGACATTTAGACATAGGCGTAACTAAGGACATTTTTCGAGGGAGAGGGGCTAGAATTGTATATCAGCATCACAAACTGTAGAATTCAATTTTTACTTGAAATATTATTAAGTGATTATGTGATATGTGTTTTGTTAGTATACCATACGAAATAAATAAACCATCGGATTAATCAGTATGATGGAATAAAAATACGTAAATTTTAAAGTGAAATAATAAAGGTGGTTATAATATTACGTGACATACTACTAAAATGTCGATTTTGCGTGTACATGCGAGAAACTGCAGATGCATATTAGTATATTACCATATTATTAAACCATTTTTTTTTGAAAATATTATCAATTATCTTCACACACAATGCTTAAAATAAATAATGATCATTAAATCATATTATACAACACACACAAGACCACGAGCAGCAAGCAGAAATATTATTATTGCCTATACAAAACTCCTTACACAAAATATGCATTTGGAATCCCTTAAAAAATGAATAAGTAAAGTAATGTTTTATTATAATTTAAAATATATATTATTATGTACATTGTACACTATACAGTTACACGCATTATATTGTACCTATCTAAAATAGTTAAATGTAATTATAAACGTGTGTGCAATTAAAAAAGAAAATTATGAAGGGAATAAAAAAGGGTGAATTTAACATTTCGAAAAAATGTCTTTATATCGTCAATAATAGGTAAATAAGATAACAATATTTTGTATATTTACTTCGATGTTTCATTTGGTTTTTATAGATACGTAAATAATGAATAATGATTACTATTGCATCATCGAGCTTTCAAAAAGTGATCGTATACAGAAGTATAGAACGTGTTAATCGTGCTTATATCAACTATTAATAATATTTTGTAAAGAAAAATATTTTTATAAAAATTTAAAAAAAGAGATAAACATTACGAAAATTGTGTGCATATTGGATAAAAAAAATACTTGCTTCCGATAGTTTTTGTATATTTAGAAGTCTCATTTGTCTTGACACAATATAATACTTGACTCGTAGATATTTACGGGTATAATTAATGACAAATTTATAATATTATAACATCTACTGTCTAATCTATAAATTATTAGACCAGATATATACAATATTTATGCATTATTATCTATTATAAATGGTACTAAATCAACTAAAAATTGAATAACCTTTTAATAAAAATTATTTAAAATTATCTCACGGTTTAGTTCACAGACGATTAGATAAGATAATTTTAAATATGTATTAGATTTTTACTTTCCCTTATTCTTTTGTACAGTTTAATATCGTAATTTATAACAACAGTCAACAAAGGGTGAAATAATACACGATTCACAAAGGTTGAAAGGTTATTTTTTGTTAATTTGTTTATATATGTAATTACTATAGTCTATAGGTATATATATTACCTACATACCGAACAAATTATAACTGGTTTAGCTAGGGAACTTGATTTACTGTACTATTTAGAAATATGATGAATCGCCTTGGAAATTCATGAAACAATTTATAAAATGCAGTCATCTAGGTATAATATATACATAAAAAAATATTACAATTCATATTTTTTTTAGTATTTTGAATTAACGAATTTGTAGGAAACGCTAATATAGGTAATAAATAAATCAATAAATAACAAAATTACAATGGTGGTCGCATCATTTACTATGGTATGCTACACAATTTTTTTTAAATACCTACGTATAGGTACTTATGAAAGTAAATTAATTTAATGCTACCTATATATTACGGCCATGGATGGTCGTTACCACAAATCACAATTTAACTACAATTTAGAAAAGTTACAAAGTTATATACAATATACTTATTTGTTAACATTATGTATATCATATATGTTATAGTTTAGGTACCTTAGCTATGTCTTATACATTAACTAAATAAACTTATTATTTATCTCTATGGTCTAATATAGTTATACTGATGATTAAAAGGTGACTGTTCACTGTTATAAACTTATAACTTATAATTAAAATAAAACATAATTTTATTAGAGACACTTAAAACATGATATTTACCAATTACCACCAACCACCATAATTGTTTTTAATCTAATTAATACCTAACTACCTAAGTATATTTTTGTCCTGTGATAAATGTTAATTTAATCAATTATGTTAAAGAATTTTGTTGGGAATTATTATCAATAATATCTTAAAAATTATCTTTATGCCTTCGTGGGGTCTTGAAGATACATCATTTAATATTTTAACCACATAAAAATTAATAATTATGACGTGGTTTTTAATTAAAGTGATTCATATTTGTAATAATAATATTATTATACGTAATTGTACTATTGTACATTGTATTATCAAACTATTTTTTTTTATTTTCAACATTATATGAAACGTTTTGTTTAGTTATAATTTATATACTGTTTTATTTTGAAACGTTTCAAAAGGTTTTCGTTTGATGGTTATAATTATAATATGATTGATAATAATAATACATTTGATTTGGCTATTACTACACTTGGCACCTTTTGATTTGCTTTTGTCA
>NC_042494.1:73949245-73951823 GCF_005508785.2 Acyrthosiphon pisum | reverse complement strand
AAACAATTATAGCATATTAACCTTTAATTAAAATAAAATATAACTTTGGTAAACAGATTATCTCAAATAATAAATTGTGATATAACTTTTTACTTTTAAATTATTAAAAAGGTATAGTATAATATGTTTTAAATAACATAAAATAATTTCATTTAAATAAATTAAAATAAAATAGGTGCAACAGTGTATCACTGAGAGTGACTGTTACATTTGTACCCCTTCAATATTTTTGTAAATACTTAAGTACCTATTAGAAAAAATACTGACTAGTTAGAGTGTTAAGACCAGAACCAAAAAAACTACACTACTTTTGGTGTATATCAAAATAACTATAGCCAAACATATAATTAAAATTATGTACTCAAATAAAAAAGTAAGTGTATGATTTTTATTTACAATCTGTTATCAAAAACACATAAAATTTTTTTTTCAAAAAGTTACATACTTATCATTATTTTGATAAGGAAACATTGATTGTTATACAGATGGCCAACTGCTAAATTTGTTTGAGTTTTTTATATTGATTATTGAACAACTTATTGCCCGTGTTACAATTGTACCCACTCTCCCCTAGGTATATGAAAAATAAAAATTGCGTGTTACAAAACTTGGTTAGAGTACAAGAAAATTATATAAAATTAAGTATCTAGGTATCTATTTCGTTGAAACCTATTTTACGACCAAACTAAGGGTTACGACAATTGGCATTTTAACCATCAAAATAATTATATAATATATAGGTAATAGGTATTATGTATATCAATATATATATATATATGGTCACTATAGTTCTAAATTTCCGACTACTAAGTTTATTTAATTAAAAATTAATCGAGAAAAAGATTTAAGATAGGTGCCTTTGTAAAAAAAACAAAATGTTTAAGTATTTATTTTGAATATTTTTTCTAAAATACTTCAAAATTAAAATTTTTTAGCATGGGTACTTGTTAACTATTATCTTGATTCTCGACTACCTTCATTATCTGCCTGCAGGGCTATTATTAAGTACAGTATCTGGACATATTTTGCATAATTAATAAAACGAGATGTAATGAAGTAGTGTTGGAGCATTAATTATATTATAATCTGTGATTTGAGTATCGAGGTGGGTTATTGGTGGAGATTTTCTTCGTCCGTTGCTCAGAATGCTCAGCTTCGTTTCTCAATAAAAATACAACAAACAACAATAACATTTTCGAATTTATAGTTACCTAACACCCTTTGTTGAAATATGCTCCAGTAACTGGTAAAAGTGAAGCAGTAGCAGATCCAGAAGTCACCCGGGGGTGGTCAACTACCCAATCAACCCCCCCCCCCACCTTGTACCCACCACTGAAGTAGAAGGAAGCCAAAACAGGGGACTGCGATCTACGAGTTTTAAATTCGCAATTACAATAAATTACAAAAACAATAGTATAATATATTATATTATATTAATAAGTATGGTCTGGATTTCAATGCAAATTGCATCTTTTTTTGGGCGATCTTAGATAATGCTTTCCAAGTACATAATTTGTTTTATGAAACAGATACTTCAACGGCAAAACTTTTATTTTGCATTCTGTTGCAATGTTGCATATTAGCACATTTTTCAGTTTTTGGTAATTTTGTTAGTTTTAATGCATATTTGGGTACATTAAAGACTACAGTAGAAGATTTGACTCATATTATATTTGGGAAGGGGAAAAAATTCGTTTGTCCAAAAATTCTACTTTTAACTACTTACCCACTTATGCCGTACGGAGGGAAAAACATGCAACCAATAATAGAATGTGTAAGCCGTGATTATAATTTATAAACACTGAACTTCTAATCAAATTTTTATAGAATTTCGGTTTATTCACAGATGTGAATCTGTGGGTTTATTATTTTTTTAATAAAATGTGTTAAGTAAATTATTTTAAATTTACTGTACATTTTAAATTAGGTAGGTGTACCTAATAAAACATTGCATTTAAAAAATAATCTTGTATCTTTTTATCATATCTTTTTATGTCATTATTGCGGTAAAATACATTTTTTATCCATTTTTCGACAGTTTTTAGATCAATTTAAATCCGGGCACTTTTATTAAGTACCTAACAACTTATTTTAATCATTAATGTTAATTGTTAATTGTTATACGAACCGACAAAAGAAAGAAGACTTTATTAAGATTTCATTATTTTTAACATACAAGATACAAACACTAAACTGTATTTAGCTTAGTGGACTATTATAATAACCACGATTTAAGATAGTACTATCTTAAATCGTGATAATAACTAATACGTATCTAACCTAACGGCTAGCGAAATTTGAAAACATGCTACGTTTAGTCATTTTACTTTTCTCCTTATCATTGATCAAATTTCATCAGTGTTATCAATCATTTTTATCATATTTTTTTGAAAGACTGATATTATATTTTTTATTTTATATTTTTATTATTCATTTTTTCATTTATATTTTATATTTTTTTCTAGACTAGATTGATTTACAATGAAAGTGACAATAATTAATATATGCTATTATATTTTATATATTTTTATTTATTATACTCGTATTATTATTGTGAATTTTTGATGTATTATTAATG
>NC_042494.1:73941956-73949195 GCF_005508785.2 Acyrthosiphon pisum | reverse complement strand
AAATTATTTTAATAAAGTAATTACTAATTTTCACAAGTGTATGTACTGACTAGTGAAGGCGGTATTCACTATTCATTATAAAGTAACTATTTACAAAGTACCCTAAATCAATCTAGTATAATAATATCTAATATTTAATAAATGTCATAATTACAATAAATTAACTTACATACATTTTTTCCTTAATTAATAACATCCATATTCACTTCCAAAAATTAATAATAATCAAAATAATAATGTTATATAATAATGTTAATAATAATGTTATATAATACATTAATACCTACCTAAGTTGTTGTTGTTAGTTTTGCTATTTTCTTCTTTGTCTTATTTAGTATTACAAAAATTCACAATAAATATAAATGAAAAATGTAAAATAAAAATATAATATCAGTCTTTCAAAAAATATGATAAAAATGATTGATAACACTGATGAAATTTGATCAATGATAAGGAGAAAAGTAAAATGACTAAACGTAGCATGTTTTCAAATTTCGCTAACGGCTAACCTTACTGTCTTACTGGTAATGGATAAAATACACTCTGGTACAATTGGTACCATTCAAACTACTTATCAGCATTCCCAATAACAAATAACAATACTTAATAATATCTTGTGTTCTTGTTATGCTTGACGCTTGTGTTCCGACGCAAAAGGAAGGGAATATTATCTATGTTTATAATTCCGTTTTCTACATTTCCGTTAAAATTATTTAGAAATGAAAGAATGAAACATTAACAAGTAACAAAGTAACAATTAAAACAGTTTTGATGTAAAATTTCACAATAAAACTTTTTTTTAAAACTATGGATCGTGCGAGAATACCGATCGAAGAATTAATTACGAGTTTCAAGTACATAGTTTTATTTATTTCGTAACTATTGGTAATTTTTAACACTGGTTTTGATCTAGATCAACTAGCACCGTTGAAGATATATTTGATAAATTAGAAGTATGGAATCGCAATGACGCCCAACAAATTCAACTTGAACATTCAAAAGAGCACTTATTACGAAAACTGTTGCTTCATTCTGATAATCCAGTAAAATTAAAAGAAAAAGTAGAGTGCATTGAGTAAGTATATATTTTATATAGGTATTCAGTGTCGTCCTGGTACACCAAAGGCCCATGGATCAGTTTTTTTAAGGGGCCCCATAATGAAATACAAAATTTACTTGATATTTTCGTGAAAAAATGCTCACCACCTTTTTTTCTTTAAAAACACATTTATTCTAATTCTGATTTTTAGAATTTTTAAGCATACCTAAAGACCATATATTCAAATAACTGATATTTTTGGTACTACTATTAAAGTCCAGTGGCTGTACAAACTTCTATTTTTCAAACGAAAATCTCATTTTTTACTGCAAATTATTTAGCAGATGATGTTCTTGTAAATCTAGATGTATCTAAATCAAAATTCTAATAAGTAGTTGCTGAATTATTAAAATGTTTATACTAAGGATAATAATCCTTAAATATGGTTTTACAATAAAAAATTATAAATAGATCATAGATGTATAAATGTATTAGATATAGATATTACTTAATAATTTTTACATATAATTTATCTTGATAGATCAATGGTAATTAATACCTACTGACTACTAAATTTTCAAATCATCAAAGCCCCCAAATCTACTTAGCCAATTTCCATATACGTATTATCATTAGTACACAAAGTTATATTACCCAAAGACTACTAGTTCGAATTTTGATTTAGATGCATCAAAGTTCTCAAAAAAAAAAAAAAAAATACTTACTGAATAATTAAAAGTAAAAAAAGAGGATTCATATTTGAAAAACAGAAGTTTGTATTGTAACAACATCATCCTTAAATGGTATAAAAAATATTCGTAAATCTTCAAGTGTATTTAAAAATTCTAAAAATAAGAATTTGAATATAATATTCTAAAACTTAAGTAAAAAAATTGGGTGAACATGTTAAAAATCACTCTGCATAATATTAACGCAAGACTGACAAGGGGAATCATTCATTTAATAATACACTATGAAATTATTGAAAAATTTGAAACTGTAAAATAATAATAATTATTAATGACACAGAAACGAAATTACAAAAAACCAAAAGTATATTTATGTTACCTATAGAATTCTAACTTTGAAGACATCAATAAGCTATAAACATAATATTATTCAAGTAAAGTTTCAAAAGTAAATGTCCAATCTTCATCATTATATTATATTTATATAATAAGGTATAAGTAGACGTATAGTATTATAAATCATATATATTTTTGTATGCAACATTTTCATGATCACTGAATCCAACAGCGGAGCCGGTGCTGGGTCGGGTGAGCAGAACCCTCGTGGCTTCGTCTGACCCCATTGTTTTTGAGGAGTGATATAAAACCTAACTTAACTTTCAGTAGCGCAATTAATCCAAAAAAACCTCTTCCTACTTATTACTTGACACTTGTGTCTTGTACTATTATGCCCTGCTCACACTAATAGGCAAGCATCTGGGCCCTGTAAAGAAAATTTGTATACAATTAAATATTTCGATAAATACTTTACGGGGTTCTTACTCACTATATAGACCACACACACAAACAAATAAAAAAATTTACAAAAACCTACAAAAAAAGAAAGGCCCCAGCCGCGTTCATGGCCCAGCAGCCATGGCCAGGCCGACACTAGGTATTATGTATATAATCTAACAATAGTTAAGAAAAACATTACACCGTATTGTTTATTTTTACAAAAGAATTAATAAATTACTCTATTTTTTTGTTTTCAGTCAGAATAAAATGGCAAGTAAATTTATGGAATTGATTCAAGAAATAAGTGAAGATAAAAAATTGACAGTATTTTTGGAAAAACGGTATAAAGAATATGAGAGAGATATAAGTTGTTCAGAAGTTGTACAATATTATAAAGATGAAATCGAAGTATGTGCTTATATTTAATAGACTAATACTACTAATACTATTTGAGACCTAAAGAGTAAAATTTACATAATTATATTAACTTCTAAGAGAATTAAACACTTGACTATATTTGGAAAAAAAGCCCCGAAATAAAATCCCTGAAGATTAATTATTGTTACTTAGATAAATTTTATTTTATTAATATATTATTTTTTAAGAATTAATACTTATTTATTTTATTGTATATATGACTTTACATATTCATAGAATATTTTGTTTTATTATTTGTATATTCTTTATATGTGGTCTGTGATATAACTAGTTATTTTTGAATGCCATATACTAGATGTAATTTTTTTTCTCGGTTATACGATTTGTAACTTGGGTAGGTATTCTATATTTTTATTTCTATTTCATATAGTTTTCAAAAAGTTTTCCCAATCATAGGCGTGCACAGACATTTGTGGCATGGTGGCCAAGTCAATAAAGATTGAGACACCTGAACTCTGATGGAAGAAACAATTAAAATGTTACATACTTTAATTTACCTACTCATAATCACCCACTATTTAAGGCACCAATCATTCATATGATAAAAAACAGATACATATTTTTTTTAAATGAAATAAGAAAAATTTTAATTGTTGACACAGTTTTAAATTTTAAATAAATACAATTTCGCAATCTGTAATAGCAATATGTTATCAATTTTATTTTTAAAGTCATTTAATTTATTATTATTTATTATCATTGAATATCAATGTTATTTTTCACCTACCTATTAAATGTTTTATGATTTAAAAATCAAAAATCATTATGTATTTAGATCATGTATTACTACGTATACAAATTTCAGTATGTCTTGCAGGGTGGGCCACCCCCCCCCCCCCCCTGTGAACATGCTTATGTTCCCAATATTATTATATAAAATTATGTAAATATATTGTATGATAACCTAATGAAAAAAAATGTTTACTGCACTTACCTATTGTTATTAAATAATAATACAATTATACATAATACATCTAGATTTAAATATGAAATTCAAAAAAACAAATTTAAAAAGAATATAAATATTTTTTATTCTATTTATATTCTTATTGTTAATATGGTAACCTGCAAGTTGAAGTAATATTATTCGTATATTGTAATATTTGTATATATTAATAAACATTAGAAGTTTTGAGTACCCACGAATAATATTTTTAAATTACAAAACGAAACTAAAATTGTTATTCTTCATTTAAATATCTAATTTCGATCAAATTTGAACTTAAAATAACTATAAATAAAACTGTGTTTATATAATTTTAAGAGTTTTTGGTTACAGAATTAACTACTTGCTCGGAACCTTGTTTTAAATTTTGTTAAATGTTAAATTAAATAATAAAAAATTTCATTAGAGCATAATCATTAGGGAATGTTTGGTCTTTGTTGGTAAGGCTTTGTTTTTCAAAATTTTCGTATATATTATTTATTTAATTTTAAAACAAATTACTTAGTTCTAGTTTTAAAATTGTCTCTAGTTAAAACAAATACCAAGAATAAAAGGTGTATTATTAAGATAATTATATATTTTTTGCCATTCTATAATTTAACTCATACACATTTTAATTCTAATGTTGGTATGTACCTACTCAAAAGAACTTGATAAATTCATTGTATTAAAATTTTTAATTGTAAAACATAATATAAGTTTATACAAAACAAAATTTACAAAAAAAAATTACATTATATTATATTATACATAAATATTTTTTTCATAAAATGACTCCTTTGCTGTTGTTGGTTAGAAATTATTTTTTCAACCCTTGGCTCAACAAATCTGGTTATACTCATTATCATGGTTGGTGAATGGTGTAAACTAGCAGATTAAAAAAAAAAACTACTACATTAACTATATTTTATGTTTTGTATTGGCAAACCTAAAAAATTTGTTGGCGATCCCCAGGTTGAGAATTACTTGTCTAGGTAGCAATACAAAGGTACCTATTATTCAAAACATTTTTTTCCCATAGAAAAGAAATGAATTTCAAAAACAAAGGCAAATGAAAAAAGAAATAAGAGAGAAGAAAGTAGTCTTGAAAAAAAGTGTTTGTAAACAAACCCCACTTTGGAAAAACTTAAGAAAATATCAAGCTCTGGATTATTTTAATATACCCATGACAAGTTCTGGTATGGTTATTAATTGACTTATTTCTAATATATTAAATAATTATTCTTTATTTGTATTATTTTATTATAGATACAACATATCCAGAAGAACATGACTTAGTTGATGATATTCTGTCTTGTCTTCAGGGTTTTCATACCAAATTTATCAATCCAAACAAACTTGAGACACCACTTACTTTTAATATTAATAAAACTATAGGTTTGTTAATAATTTAATATTAATAAGGGTGTAGGTTTGTTAATAAATTGATGACAACTAGAGTCTACAATTGTTATATAATTGGAAGAGTACTCTTATAACATAACAGTAAACAAAAAAGGACTAAATTAAATATTAAGTTATAAGTACTATTAAATATAAATACATGTTTCTAGATATTGTATAATATGTTTTTAAAGCCGGTTTTATTTTAACATTATTATTTAATACTACTAATTAATAATATTGTAAATGTCTTTCTATAATTTTAATTTAAAGATGCCTGACAAATTACTGCCTTTTTTAATATTCAATATATAATAAATTTGAATTAACTGATAATATAAAATAATATTTTTAAAGTTGACTTCGGATTTCAATACTTTTTACTTTATATAGTTGAATACATAATAATGTACTTGTATTAATCATAGTAAACTGTATTTATTTTATATAATTTAATTCATTTGGAGATTTAATCTAAATTGTTTATTTTTTTGCTTAGATCCACAGTTTAAATGTATAGTGCCAAAAATACTTAGACTAGTATCAGCTTATACTATTATATGTCGATATAGTGAAGAAAATCGTCAGAGCCATAATGGTTATGTTAATCAAGCATTAGCCTGTTATATAAGCAAATTCATACGTGATTATTTGGTAAAGTTTATTTTAATGGACATTTTATTGAGTAAATCTTATAATATTATCACCATTTTTTAGAAATTATATTTTTATAAACTAGTGACTTAAGAAATATTAAATAAATAGATATGTATTCATTTGTACTCTTTTTGTTTTTAATTTTTGTAGAACTTTATAATATGTCTCGAAAGCAAACATAAGTCTGGAGAACTTGGTTTACAATCATTATCATTTGCAGCTCAGGCGCATGTTTACAAAATGGAATTTGTAGCCCGTATTGTATCAACAATAACACAAGTGAATAATTATAAAACAATAACATTTTGGAAATATTCATATATATTTTAATATTTTACAAAAATGTTAGGAAAAGAAGAAAGGTGGTCAGACTTTGTCAGTGTTACATGAAGAAATGACTCAATGTTATATTGATGAATCACTTAAAAAACTTTTGGCAGGAATGGTTGAAGTGTCAACTATTCCATTTTTCCAATCTTTAGAAAAATGGATTTTTAAAGGACAAGTATTTGACCCTTGTGATGAGGTATGATTTACTATTTTTATATTTTATTATTGATGCATTTTATGAAGTCATGATTTTTTCTTTTTTTAGTTTATGATTAAATGTGGTAACCTAATATTAAATGATGACACAGAAAAATATTGGAATAGATGTTATACGGTTAGGAATGAATATGTTCCATCTTACTTGGAAAAATTTAAAGAAATTATCTTACGAACTGGAAAATACTTAAATGCACTGTATCACTGTAGTAAGTAATTAATTATTTTACCAGCATAACAAAATAAATTATAATTTTTTTTTTTTTTTTTTTCATAGATATTCCAAATAAATCAAATTTGATTTACACATCAACTAATGATGAAAAACTAGTATACTCTATGTGGTGTTCTGATTCAACAAATTATCTCAAAACTATAAATAATGCTTATATGTTTGCAAGTAGTAGTCTGTTAAATGTACTCCTTATTGATTATGACCTTATGAACAGATTAAAGTAAATAAATTATTTTAAAATTGATACTGTCATTGAAAAAAAAAAAATAATTTCAGATCAATTAAACGCTATTTTCTACTAGAACAAGGAGATTTTGTAGTACATCTGTTAGATGTATGTGATGAAGAATTGAAAAAACCAACAGATGATATTGTCTACAACCGATTAGAATCACTGTTAGATATTTGTTTAAGAGTAAATGTAGGATGTGTAGACCAGTACAAAGATGATATAAAAATGGAATTTAAAAAAAGATCCATGAGTTTTCAAATATTTCAAATACTTGCTATTCAAACTGAAAAAGAAAAA
>NC_042494.1:73941027-73941906 GCF_005508785.2 Acyrthosiphon pisum | reverse complement strand
AAAAAATAACTCTTTGTTAGCTTAAGTAAAAATTGAAAATCGTGTACTAAAATGTAATAATTTTCAAAAATATTAGTTAGAAACTCAGAAAAGAATTTATTGTTGGAAACAACCATAGCTGTGACTGTATAATGTATATTATATTAAATTTATAATTAGCAATCACAAAATAAAATATTAATATTATTCTATAAATTGATTTGTATTTGTGCTCTGTATAGATTATACAAACTTTCAACCATCTTCAAATTTATTGGGAATACAATCATTCTGCTTGGGATTAACAACGCAATGGCCAGTTTCTTTAATATTTAATGAAACCGTTATCTCAAATTATCAGATATTGTTCAGGTTATTACTATTATGCAAAAATGTTGAACGTCAACTACTTAAGTAAGTGAATTATTAATATTTAAGCGATTGTGGCACCCGTGTGTGTTGTCTCCATCTTACAAGTGTGTAACAGAAAAATTGTACGCTCAACAGATCACGTTTAGCTCCGTTAGTTAAAAAAAATTAAGTTAATAGACCTCTTATAAAATTTAAAGGTAAGATTATTATCTAGGAAATCTCAGATTTTTTATTATACAGGGTGATTCCTTTATCATTGAACACTCATTATTTCAAAAAGTATTAATTTATTTGAAAATATTTTTTTACATAGTTTCAAGTTGTTGAAAAAACAACATATTTATTAAAAAATTATATTTTTAAATATTTTTAATTCTTATAATTTTTTTGAGTTTTTACTTTTTTGAATGACAACATAGTGTTTTAATTTCATATTCCAAAGCAGAATATTTTTTTAAGAATTTTGATTCATAAAAATTGAATTTAAGGCGAGTAGTTTATGAGTTATAAGTATTTAAAGTTTTGATG
>NC_042494.1:73931782-73940819 GCF_005508785.2 Acyrthosiphon pisum | reverse complement strand
GGAGAGGAGTGGTACGATGGTACCCCGCAAAATATTTAGCCACTACTCCGATTGTCTAAACTTAAAATACTTATAACTCATATACTACTCGTCCTAAATTCAATTTTTATGAATCAAAATTCTTAGAAGAATATTCTGCTTTGGAATATGAAATTAAAACACTATGTTGTCATTCGAAAAAGTAAAAAACTTTAAAAATTATAAGGATAAAAAATATTTAAAAATATAATTGTTTTATAAAAACGTTGATTTTTTAACAACTCGAAACTATGTAAATAAATATTTTCAAAAACATTAATACTTTTTGAAATAATGAGTGTTTCATGAAAAAAGAATCGCCTTGTATTTTAATTTTAAAGTCAGTTATGAGTGTTTTAAAATGTACTAGCAATTTATAATTTTAAAATACTCATAACTCGCTTTAAAATGAAAATATAATAAAGTCAATGAGATTGCCTAGATAATAATCTTACCATTAAATTTTATAAGAGGTCAATTCACTCTAATTTTTAAACTAACGGAGCTAAACGTGATCTGCTGAGGGTACAATTTTTTTATTTTACGTACTTGTAAATCGGAGACAACATGTGCGGGTACCACTTTCTCTAAATGAACAATATTGATGTTATATTATTGTCATATTATTATAGGTTATATAACTGATAAGCTAAGAAATTAATGCTTTTAATATATTCTTAGCAAATTTCTAATGAAATTTATTTTTATTATTGATCTATAATGAAGAGTTTGTTATTCTAATGTTATATTTTTTTTTATATTCTCAATTTTGAATATAATTGTCCGAATGAATATAAGGCAATTATTTATTGCATGTTTAATAACTAGTTAAAACTTATTTTTTCAGTTTTTAATTTATTGTTTAAAGAAAATCAATAAGAAATTGAATGTACGTATTATGTATAGTTGGTATTTATTTAGTTTAAAATTTACATTTATATATTATCATTATTATTTATTTTAAAAAAATCAGAATTATTTAGCACATGGAGGGTACTTGCACATGATCGAGTAAGATCCTTCAGAAATGTATATTATATCATTTTTTAAAGTATTAAACATATTATACTTTCTATAATTTGTTACTTAACAAAATAAAAATAATGATAACTTTTGTAAAACAGTCATAACAATAAGTTTTTAATAAAATGATGTGCTCAATTTCCCATCAAAGTAATTTCTGAATATTTTGCAATAAAACGTAAGAATTTAAATTTTTTTATATATAAAGCAGAGGCTACACCAGTCACCATTATCTCTAATTTGTATTATAATATAATTTGCATTGTTGCATGGGCTGGGGTGACAAGTCTTGGTGTTGCATCAATTAAAGCTAAATTTCTATTAATTAATAATTTGACGTTGTTATAGAGTATGGCTATGTGATAAACATTTAAAAAAGATACCTGATTCTTCAGCAGTTACTTACAAAAAGGCTTTTAACTTAAGGCAAAACATGTTGTTATTTGTTCAAAATCTTGAATATTATATGTTTGAAGAAGTAATTGAGACACAGTGGCAAGCTTTTACATCTGCTATTCAATACAAAGTATTCTAACACTTCATAAAATTGTTAACATTATATTAATTGAGTTATGTTTATCAAGGTGAAAAATGTTGACGAGCTATTAGATGAACAACAAAAATTTTTAAACCTTTGTTTAAAAAATTGTATGGTCACCAATCCGGATTTAATGAAAAGTAGTCGATATTTATTAGAATTATGTACAGAGTTCAGTGATTATATTTTAGTAAGTTAAATTATATTTTGATTATTGTTAACTCATTAGTTAGAAATTAATTTTATATAATATTAATTATTAAGTGTCCAACTTTTTATTTAGTCATCAACCCAGTAGATATAGACAACTTTAAAATATTATACCATGTATATTGTATACAGATGTTACGTATAGCAACAAAGTTGACAACCTAAAATCATTCTTGCTTAGTTGTACCGTAACAAACTGAAGTTAATTTGTGTTGGTTTAAATATATTGCTAGACAATATACAATGACTTACGACTGTTTTAGTCTGTTGAACGGTTGCAGAAATAAACTTTTCTTAATTGCTAGCCTAAATTAGGGATCATTAAGGTCAATATTTAGAGGAATATCTTATTAAAAATGAATTATACCAATATCTGTGGATCATGTGCGTAAGTTACACACTTTTACACTATAAATAAAGTAAAGTATATATGAGCGAAGAAAAACATACAATTTTCTGATGGAAAAAAGAATATTATTATATTATTATTTATTATAAAAATAGTATACCCAAAAAAAATTGTGATAAACCACCACATATTTAAAATTATGAATATGGCACATTTTTTGGAAAATCTTAGCAACCCACGGCTTAATGATCTATACAACATGTACAAAATTAATGTATTTATAGTTTAATCATCAATTACAGTTTGATGTATTATATAAATTATTAGTACTGTTCTGAACGAGTTAACTATTTTCATTAAAAAAGATTAATTATATATTGTCAATTTCTTGAAACTATTTATTTATACATTAAAATATATTTTTAAACTAAAATTTAATTATTAATTTTAATAATAAACTAACTTACTTTATAACTCATAAAAACTTCTTGAATAAAAAATGTATCTCAGCACTACTAATTAAAAAATAATTAATCACTTTTACATTTAGGTGTCATTATTTGTTTTCAACATAGTTATATCAAGTCTATTTTGTATAAATTATAATATTGTTAAATATGAATTTATTATATTCAAGAATCTTAAAACTTATTGTTATTTATAAAACTCTTTAACTCTGATAAATTTGT
Organism: Acyrthosiphon pisum; assembly: GCF_005508785.2. Classification (NCBI taxonomy): domain Eukaryota; kingdom Metazoa; phylum Arthropoda; class Insecta; order Hemiptera; family Aphididae; genus Acyrthosiphon; species Acyrthosiphon pisum. Next base: position 73,937,992 of record NC_042494.1, on the reverse strand, counting down.
ACTAAAAATGATCATTCCTTTATTTTTTGTACTTAAATTTAGATTGGTGTTATGTTATCATTAATAATTTTATCAAACATGTCTAAAATTTAATTTGATTAATTTATACTGTTTCAGTTAACCAAAAGTCATTTTAATCACCTGAAACTGGATTTTGAAAAAAGTATACAAATATTGGAAAACAAGTTTACAGCTGCAATGATTGACCTCTTAAAATGTATAAGAAAAATGAGTCGTTTAGACAACGGTAATATTATATACAATTTTTTGTACAGGTAAGAAAATACAATACAAAATTGAACTTATGACAAGGCCTATAAAAAAAAAGGTTATAAAATATAGTTAACAACAATGTACTAACATTAATATATCCTTGTTATTTTTAGGATGGACTTCAATGGAATGTACACTGAGCAAATAAATATGGATGATACAATATTATATATATGAACATTTATTTTTTTTAAATATACCTAATGTACATATATTACTTTTTTTTTACATTAAACACAAGGTTTATCCTCAATAGTTATAATACTACTTGATATAACTTAATTTAATACTAATTATATAAATAAAAACAAAAATAATATTACTCTTACATAGTGAATTTAAGATATTAATGACTGTATCAAATATCTTTATAGTATCGTACTATATTAGTACATATAAATGTATTTATTTTATTCGTTTTTATCTGAAATATAATATTTTAATTAGCACAAATTAAATATTACTCATACTAAATTAACTTACTACTGTACGTTATTGAATTATGACTCATATTATCTTTATTCGATTTTGTATTCAATGTTGAAAAGAATTGTTGCTGAAATAAGTTCTGAAATTATTTGTATTTTAGACATTAGTTGAATTTGTCTGAATTAATTACTTAGAAGTGTGCCAATAATAAATCAACTTACATCGGACATTTGAGAATTAGTTTGTATTAGACCATAATGTGGTGTACCATGTTTTCTGCAAAAGTGATCAATTAAAAAAACAAACTCTGTATGTCTAATAACAATAATTAATTACTGAAAACTTTCTGAAGTTAACCGCGAACTGGGTTCTTCAGTTTTCATGTGCTTAAGAAACTCATCCTGGAAACCAATACTCATTTTTGGTATGCCTATTGTTGTTCCATGTGTTGATTTGCCAATTGTACTGCTTGACTAAAAAATAATACTCAATTTTTACTCAAACCAATATTATTGCTTTCAAATTTTGCAACTCAACCAATACATACTGTACTATAGGAATTCCTATAAGCTGGATGGTGTATGACTCCTAACGGTGAACTAACCAGTGTGTCCGGTGAATGAGAGGAATAGATAGATGAATGTTTTTTGAAAGTATTATCTTTAGTGGTTCGTGAAGAACAAGATAATTGATTCAATACTAATAAGTCTCTAATGACTTCTTGTGCCTCTTTCTCTGCAAGCTCAGCACTGGACGATCGATGGCTTGATGGAGTTCTAGATGCTGTGTTCCGATCGCTATGTGACCAATCTGAATATTCATTTTTTATTTCTTGTTTGGCTACGACTGGGGTTGGTGATTTAGTCTCATCTTTCTGAACACCAAAATATGATAATTTAATATTGAAATAATAATAAGCAAAATGAACCAATTGTCCACATACAATTTTATAGAAATTATTAGTTGTAAATTGTGTAGGTAATGGTGATGTATTGTCCTTTAAAGATTCATTGATGATTTGACTTAACATATCCTTAGCGGTTGACTTTTCATCAACTTTTATACAGTCTAATTTATTTGACGACGAAATAGAATTGTCATCCTTAATTAACAAATACAAAACGATTAATATTTTAGTTTACTAAACATATGGTATACAATGTGTATGCAAACCAACTTTTGGTTTTGTGCTTTGTCGATCAACAGTAAAAATATTGGTTGATAACCTTTGTTGGTCAGTCATAGGTTTATTATGCAATTCCTGAAGCAATCTTTGCTTTCGCGAAATTGGCTGATGAACCATGTGTTTCGGACTAATTTGCAAATCCTGAAAACATGTTCAAAATATTGACCAAACCTAATTTTTTTAAATATTTTAAATGAATCAAGAGGAGTTTACCTAAAATAGTTGTCACTACTCACTTAGAACTAAAATATAACAATTTATGATAAAAAGCTCTTGTTATGTGCTGTCTGTTCAATTGTTAATTTGCATTTATTCTTAAGTATGAATATACTTTAAAATAAATATAGGAACAAGTTGTATAATTAAAATGTCTATCCTAATTGGGAGTTATTACCCATGGTCAACAAAAACTCCCTATAATATAGTTTATAATTATAGTATAAGTATGTAATTTTCAAACAACTAATAAACCAATGTACCCAGTCCTGAAATTTTATCTGAGGGTGCCATTGGCACTATAACACTACAGTCAAGAAATAGGAATACTAAAGAGCATAGGGAATATTATAACATAAATTCATTAATACTGCATCACTTACAGTTATAACAATAAAGAACAATTTAATATAAAAATAATAGTACATTAGTGATGGATATATATCATTCATTGGCATAACTATCAAATTCAAACACAAAATCTGAAGAATGTCAGGAAACCATTACCGTTGAAACATTAAATTAAATCCATATCGTTAATATAGTATTATTTATTAGTTATTAATCACTAAGCAATGAACAAAAACCAAGTGCCATGTGTAATTTTGTACAACAAACCTATGTCAATTATACTATAATACAATATACTTCATAAAAGTATCAACCTCTTTAATTTACCTTCATTAGTTTGACTATGTGCATTTTGATTAAACATTATTGAAAATTAAATCAGTAAAATTAACTAGAATAGTTGTACATGATTTTAAATTGAATAATTAGTTTATTTATGCATTCAGTTGAATATATTTGTTTTCAAACCCTTGTGCAATAAGTAATTTTAGGTAGTACATTTTAAGATTTTAAATACATTTGGATTAATTGTTGTTAACAGGGGTATTGTTACAATTATTTTCTAGAATAATTTACAATTTACTAAAGATTTTTTTTTTTTTTAATATCAACTGGATAATATCTAATATGTTAGGGCCATTTTGAAGCCAAATACAACATAATTAATGATGCTTATAATAATAGATAGCAAACATGTACAATATAGTATCGTCTTCTAACCTCAAATAATAAGGTGAATCAATTAGCCTCATTAAAAGTAGGTAAAATGTCCATTAATTGCTTTTACGTAAATATTAACTTTTATCCGATAAATTCTATAAAATAATGTAACATTTTTTTTTTTTAATTGTTTAAAGTTACATACATCAAATGTAAATTAAGTAAATCAATTGAACTTTTTTTTTTAAACTATACCTTTGCTTACCTCAACATAAATTATCTTTGAGACAACTGGGTATTTCCCCTTACCTAATCTACACTATTGGTGTGCTTTCACTGGCAACAAGGAATCAGTTATCTAGTAATTTAAAAATAATTAATATGCTAACCAAAATACACAAAAATATAAGAAAACACGTAGTAATTTTATTTAAATGTAAATTGTTTCGTTTAATTTTACTTAATAGTCTCAATAAATGTTATAGTAATTTAAGTAACTCAGATTCTCGTGTCACTATTTCCATTACAATCAATAAAATATAATTTATAATTACAGATAAAATCAATCCTTCAATTTTACAATCATGGATTATGAATACAAAATTATGATTACCAAAAAACTGTTCAAAATATATGATTATTAATATAATACAAGATATTAATAACAAACCATTAACAAACACCTTGAAGTGCAAAACCAAGTCAATAAAAAACTGTAAGTTACTATGTGACTAGATATAGCCTGTTACATGCATAAAACAGAATATAATAAATAAGTGTGAAATAAGGAAAAGAACTATAGCCAATGTGTACATTAATATATTAATAGTTTTGTAAATTGATCAAAAGCATTCATAAAACAAAGATGTAATACTATTGATTAATTTAAAATTTATAAAATTAATTGTAATTTGAACATATGATTTTATTAAGCCATAACAAATGTAGTATCAAAAAAAATAAATATATATAAAAAAAAAAATAAAAATAAAAAATAGTAACTTTATTTAAAATAATATATTTTTTTAGGTGGGTAAAAAACTAAACATATTCAAACGTTATTCATTCTTACCGTTTTTGAAGGGTTGTTATTATCTTGTGAGGTATTATTGCAAATAACAGTTACATCTTTTAATTTGCTATATGCAAATGGCATTGCACTAGATTTATTTGGTGATAAATCTAATATATCTCCACTAGGTGCTTCTGTTTTTACAATAACACTGTTGTTTTCAGATTCTTTTTGTTTGCAACCATTAATTGCTGTAGTCGTAATGGTAGCTTGATAAGGACATGTATCATTACTTATAGTACTGCTGGCTACAGTGTGAGGAGGACTATAAAATTGCTTTAAAGCAGATGTTGTAGACGGTGTTGGTGATGGAGTTTGACTAGTAGATTTAGTGGTTGTTCCAGTATTAAGGTCGGACATTTTTGAAGATTTTTGTTTATTCCACTTATGCGATTTGTTCATGGCAGAATTAGATACTTTATGTTCAGAAGCCAGTTTAATAGCACTTAGCAATTTAATTGGACTATTATGTAACGGTTGTTTTTTTGGTAATTTAGGCCTGCAAAAAAGTTTTTATTCTCAACATTTAATCATTAAATTCAAAACTTAAAGATAAATATGACGAAAATACATGAATATTATATTTACAAAAGTATGAATAAAAAAATAAAACAATACCTAGAGTCCTTTTCTTTTACTTTAAGTTCTTTTACAATATTGGCAGATTTCATCCACCCAACTGGCCATAATGGTTTGATTTGATTATTTACAAATTGTTGTATAAACATATCTATCGAGTGGGATCTTTTGATTTTGGAATAAGTAGTCTTTCGGATATTAATAATTTCTCGTACTAATGTTCTGAAAAAATAAATTAGGTAATATTGTTGATAAATTGTAACAGGATGTACTATCTACTCTTAATTGTTATGCATTTATTTAACATATTAATAAAATCAAAGAATATAAACTTGAGGTTAGGTTAAACATTTTTCTTTTAAAATTTACTATTGTTATTGATTATAAATACTATTATGCTGACAGCTAACACAATTACTAAATCTATGTAATTTTTTAGGCGATGTAGTAATGATTTAAATAATTACACTAGTTTTGTTATCAAAAATTATGGTTTAAAGAATATCATATCACATAATCACAGAAGCGTGCTTAGGAATTTTGGATGGGGGGGGGGGGGGGGTTTGGGTTTGAAATTTTCTCCGAACAAAATATTTTATAAATTTAGCAGTATAAATCAAGTTTTGCGCCCACACATTTTTTTTTTCGGAAACCTTTGTATTATAACTAGTTAAGAACGATAGTGAAAAAATGAATTACCAGAAATCAACAGTATTTGTGGTATAGGTTATGGCCTTACAAAATACACAATTTTCACACAGCGCTTGTAACAAATTTTCAATTTATTTTTTGAAAACTAGGTAAATCAGTTTTAAAAATTATGGTGCGAAAATAATTCTGACACAGTAACACCCACCTATGGTGGTTTTATATAACAAGTCAAGGGATGTTTTCGATTTTGATTGTCTGAGGGAATGCAACCAGCGAGTGACCATACCGAGTGTATTGTTTGTATGTAAATATCAAAAATTTTAATTCGGTGTAACTTTAAAATAATTCTGACTGTCAAATTAAGACTTCCCCTGGCTAAGTTTTCAGCATGCTAAACTACATAGATACATTAAACAAAAAAATTTAAAAAAAAAGGTTGTTTAGTAAAACAGAAAAGATCAAATGCGCAGTAAACTAATTACAGTAGAACTCCAATTATCAGGACTAATTAATGTCAAGGGTGGTACGCATAAGCAAATACCAAAATTATTGACATATGACATTTTAAAAGTTATATAGTGACATTGTAACATGACAATTCACTTATTATAACAATTGAAAGACTAAACTGTGCGACGATTAGACAACAATTGACCATTAGCGCAACAATGGGGGTGCACAGGGTACTTTTTAATTCAAGTTTTATGCAGTTAGCTTAAAAATTGAAGTGAATCAACATATTATGAAACTTGATGGTAAGAACATTATCTGTGTTTTCTTGGAAGTTTTTTTT
>NC_042494.1:73922350-73931732 GCF_005508785.2 Acyrthosiphon pisum | reverse complement strand
AAACTTCCAATAAAACAAAGTTAATGTTCTTACCATCAAGTTTCATAATAGGTCGATTCCCTCTAATTTTTAAGCTAATACCACAAAACTTGAATTTCTGAGCGTAAATTTGGTATGTTACCCGTTTGTAAGATGAAGACAACACATCTTCTTAAAAGATCGACTTTTTTTTTTTGTCCAATTAATTGGACGTCAGTTTGATTGGCGTTGTTCGGAAAATTGGAGTTCTACTGTATTTCTGGCAATTCATTTTTACAACATTGTTTTTAACTCGTAACACATGTTTCCACAAAAAAAAATTGAAAAATTTGCATGGGTGATAAACTAGATTTGTCCCCAATAAATTATTATAATTATATGTAAGTACATATTTTATATTCGTAAAGTGTAGATGGAGGGGAGGGGTTGAACTTCCTAACCACCCCCTTGAGCATGCCCTTGTGTAATCAGTACAATTTACTATGCAGCATTATATCAATCAATAAGTTTAAGTATGCAAAATAATAATAAATGATTATCATACATTTATAGATCGCTAACTTAACAATTTTTTTTTTGATATCATATTGATTTTAATTTTTTTAATTATATGAAAATAATTACAGAAAGATGTTACAGATATTGATATTGTAGTGCAACAAAAAATATAATATCATAATACTATATTATACCTAAATTCTTCATTCCAAGGAAATTTACGACGTGGTCGTTTAGGCCCAGGTTTTGACTTTAATCCATCATTAGAAGTTCCATTAACATTCCTGAAAAAATTCATAATAAAAACAACTTTAATATAATATTATACATAATTTATAATATACAGGTGATACAAAAAGCATGATAACTCCATTTTTTTTCTTCAATAATATAGTTATTAGTAAAGTACATTTTATAATATTATTATGATTAAAGTAATTTAGTTAATATTAGGCATTAGTACTACAGTAGGTTAAATTAATTTAAATGTTAATGTATGGGTTCTTGGTTTAATAGAGCCCGGTATGGATAGTCGATGACTGACAGTATTAAATAGCAAACTGTTCTTGGTTCCTAGATCTTCCCAACTGTTCTATCGAAAAGTAGAGATTAGGAACTAACCCATCTATCAGCTAATATTTGATATATTAGGCAAAACTTATCGATACATTAATATATATCATGGGTGGCCAAAGGTGGCATGTTAGTCAAATTTCAATGACACACGAAAAATTCAAATTATAAAAAAATCATGCTATTTATAAAATGTTGGTTATAAGAAATTCAAAGAAACAAATTATGTTTAAAAATTATAATATTCCTATGTAAAATGTATTATGTTACTATATAATTACTATATTTATTATTTACTTTCAATATTATGATTATTGGCTATTGTACCAAACTTTATATTTATCCTTAGAAAATTTAATTTCCTTTAAGCATGTGAAAAATTTTCAAAACCTTGATTGGAAGTATTTGGCACTTGACCTAAAAAAGGTTAGCCACCCCTGATATATATTAATTCAAATTGAACAGTAACTTTTTTGACAGGTGTGCTCGCCGGGCAGAATAAATTATAAATTATCAGCTGAGCAGAAAAATATAATTTTCCAACATATCAACTGGCATCAGAAATATAATTGTTGGGACAGGTGACAACAAAATTATTTAAATAAAATTATTTTAGTATTTAACATTTGCTTGTCACATTAATCAAACAAACAATAAAATTGCCACCTATGCTTAGTTAAAACTTAAAATATTTAATAGTATTGAAAAAACTTGACATACCTTTGATCTAAAACTTTATTACATTCCAGATTATATTGTTCTATAACTGATGGTAGTATTTTTTTAATTGCGTTTTTTAACCTAAACATGTAAAATAAAATTTTATATAGCATAATCTTAAATAATTTAAAAATTATACATATATTCTACTACTTAAGTGATTACCTTTCAATTGGTTCAGTAATTTTTTCTTCCTCAAAATCAACTAGCTGATTGACTTGTTTAACAAGCTTTTCTTTGTCACATAACATATGCTCAGCTAACGTTGCATAGACTGGTTGTGCATTAAATGTAATTAATTCTTTTTGATATTCAAGGCTAAAACATATTTATAAAAATGTAATAATGATGTCAAATTTATGAAAATTAAAAACATACAAAAAAAAAATTAATTTAAAGGGGCAAGTACAAATATTAAAAAAAAAAAAAAATTTTTAAAAGTATGCACACTGTAATCATATAAATTAAGGATGAAGTATTAAGCAGTTATCATTTAAGGATGTCATACTCACATGTCTTACAAACATAGAACATTCTATAATTAGAATTAGGCTTCTTCAACGATATATTTTTGAATATCGATATCGTTTTGAATTGTGCGATATCGAAAAAAAAATGTAGGTACAGTAATCCCTCGTTATCCGCGAAGGTTACGTTCCAGCAAACCTGCGCGGATAACGAAAACCGTGGATAACAAGACCAGTAGTTATCATAGACCCATAAGTACATATATGTATGTATAATGTATATGTGTTATACCTATAGCGATATAACAACAATTATCTACAATTGTCAAAAATAAATTTCTACAGTGTTCGTGTAATAACGGTAAAACGTTATCGCAATTGCATTAATAATTTGTTATTGCGAACCCAACCGCGGATAATCGAAACCGCAGATAACGAGGGATTACTGTATCGATATATCGTTATCTCTATGACTATCATAATTGTCAATACTCAATTGACTAGGTACTAGGAAGTAACTAGTAGGTAATAGTGAACAATTAATTGTTTTAAAATATATTATTCAAGAGCTTTGGAATTAAAATCAGTTCAGCTTGCGGTACATCGATTATCGATACCTAAATTTCCAAAAAAAAGTTCGCGATATTAATATTGTTGAAGAAGCCTACTTAGAAATTCCATTAAACATTATTTTTTTTATAATTTCAAAATGTTCAAACTTGCTTTAATATAAAAATATAAAAAAAATCTTGCAGGACCCCTCTAAATAATATTCTTATATTTAAATTTTAAAATCGTAAAATGTATTTTGAAAATTAAAATTATTAATTTATATATTTATATTTAATTTAGTCAATAATCTATATAGAACCTTTTTTTTTTTTTAACATTTTATGCCTTTACTTTGGCACATAGAATCGAAAAACGTTACGTTACATATTACCATGGCAACCATTTATATATTATTTTGAGATTTCCGTCCATGTGTGTCTCTATATTACCATGGCAACCAATTATATATTATTTTGAAATTTCCGATGAAATGTTTTGTATATAAATGGTTGCCATGGTGATATGAATTGGTATAATGTGACATTTTTATATTAATGACTAATGCACATTAATAATTCAATATTAAGTTGGATTTAATGTAATAAGATAATTACACAACCAAATAAAACAAAGGTTAATGATCCTCAGAAAAAATAATTAAGTAAATATATCATACCTTAATAGATCTAAATTTATTTTTTCTGAAAAAATGTTTAAATTATTTTGGATTGCTTTTTGAGCTTCAGTCTTAATTGATTCAATAATTTCCACTATTATTTCAGGAAGTTCTTCTGCTGGGTTATGAACACCATTGGATACTGGTTTATCAATACTGATTGGGGGATTTATTACAATCTGAGTACTTTTAACAATATCATTCTCTGAACTCACTGAAATAGATGACATTTCAATTATTTAATTGTTAAAGTAATCCATATCTGTGTATACTAACATGATACATTTGGAGGTTTTGAACAAGCTGCATATATCACAGATTCAATTGTATCATTAATAGAACTAACATTATTTTCTGCCACGGGTGCTTCATCAGAAGATAAGGGTTGAGTATCTTTTGAACAACCTAAATAATAATTAAAAGCTTTTTATAGTTATTGTAACTAATTTTACATCAGTAAGGTTATTCATTAATTTAGTGTTGGACGAGTATTGTTTTTTAATTTCGAGTCGAGTTCAAAATTTGAATACTCGAGAAATGCCGAGTATTAAAAAAAATTTGAGTACTCGACAAATTCCGAATATTAAAAAAAATTTGAGTATTCGACAAATGCCGAGTACACGACAAGATGGTCGAGTATTTTAAATTCTACTAAAAAAAAGATTTTCCAAAAATATTATATTTTCTTTCATACAGTTATATAGGTAATTAATTAAAACTATTGTTATCAATCTAAACTATCATGTATCACCTTCCTGGTATTCATATCGGATATTTGGGTTCTTTCAGTTAATTATAGTTTCAACATTTATTTTTCAATAAATTACTATTTATAGTATTTTTAATAATAAAAATAATAAAACGAGTACTCGTATTTACAAGTACAAACAAAATGTAGTCAAGTCAAGTCGAGTACTCAAACTCAACTCGAAAATTTTTCCAAAGTCGAGTACTCGACCAACACTATTCATTATAATATACCATAAATCATAGTATAACTAATAATTATTAAAATATGTAATAACATATTTTACTTATTTTAATACAGAGGCTTATTTCTTTTTTCAACAAATATTTATAGTATTGAAATCTTATGAAATGTAAATAAGCAATCTCATACTAACTATGTGTATATTCTAGTTGAAAAACAAACAATAATCAACTGTAAATGTAATATTATGATAATGACATGATATAAGGTAACAGAAATATGCTATTTTTAAATATCTATAAGCTATAAAAATCAAAATACTTGGCTTGCACTCTGGTATTAGAAGTTTTTTTTCTTGTATCAATGATTTAACAGTACTGATCTTCTTTTTTTTAGTTGGAATAATTGAACTGGCACTATCAGAATCAATTGACTGTCTTCGTTTGACTTTGCCATTCACTGGAAGTGATGGTGTACATAAAGGTTTTAAAGATTCTTTTTCTTCATCAGAACAAGAAGAATCATCAGATGTTTCAGAAGTCTTTAAAACATTATATTGAAATATTCAGATAAATTTTCACAATAAATAAGTATTAATAGTTCTTTAGAAATACCTTAGTTTCGGTTAGTGAATTTTTTTCTGAATTATTTGAAACGGCAAAAGTTGGTAATTTGTCTTCACTATCTTCTAACACAGTGTTTATAAAATGCTACAAATGTAAAAACAAAATTTATAATTTTACTCTTAGAACATAATATATTTATTGAATAGCATATTAACAGTAATAACAATGATAAAAATTTAGCCTGTACTTGCATACAATATATAATAATATAGGTATAGTAATACCTTGCGAGGTTGACTAGATTTTATTTCTTCGGAATCTTCAGACAAATAAACGTTCTTGAATTCTAATGATCCAGAATTCACATAATAACCACCATGTTTTGTTTCAACTTCTTTTGGCATGACTTCATCACACTATTATTAAAGATAAAAATATTATTAAAATATGGATACACAAAAAAGAATTATTAATAAAATATATATTAATTATTATAATAGATTATAAAGAATACTTTGATTTAATGAAATAGATAGTGTATAGTTTAATAAAAAATAAATATTAATTGCAAAATTAGAATCTGTAAGATGTTTAATTATTAATTATGTTTATTCAATATGCATTAAGTATAATTATTTTTGTTCAAATGTGTTTACTTATAGGTATACTTAATACTTTGTTTATTTATAATAAAAATAATCAAAATACATTATACTTACAATTTCGGTATTATCAATGAATGAATCACTTTCATCATAACCAGCAGCAAGTTCAGAATAGTTATAGAAAGCAGTTTTTTTCTTTTTCTTTTTCTTAACACCACTAAACCCCTTTTAAAGACAAAATAAGCATAATTATCACAAAAAAATTATATTTTGTTAAAATTATATTACATTTTGATTAATAAATTAGAACTTAACTAGGTTATCAGATTTTTGATTATTTTATTTATTTAAGATACCCTCAACAGTCGTAGCCATTGGGCATGATACACATATATTTATTTACATATAGATTATTGTTAAACACATAAGTATAAATGTATAATTATCATTACATTATCAGTGGCGTATTTAAGAATTTTTTATGGGGGGGTCAACATAATTTTCCTAACATTATTTACATTGTTATGACCAATCTGTGGGGGGGGGAAAGGACCCCACACCCGTAAATATAACACTGCATGATATAAATGACTTAATGATCAGATAAGAGATAATAAAGTTTGTTTAGTAATGAGAAAATATTCTGCTTTGGAATATGTAATTAAAAATGCATATTTTCTTTAAAAAAAAACTATTCAAATGATAAAAATGTACCTAATATATTATTTAATATCCTAAAATGTTTTTTGGTAATAACTTTAATATTTAAATTATATAAAGTTAACTTTTAAAAGAATTGTAACTAGATATAAGCAATTAAAAGTAACTAATATAGAGCACATAAAGTCAATAAAATAATTTTCATGACGTTTTTTGAAATTTGTGTGTAAACTTTAAGTTACTATTATTTATCTGTTTTGTGTAAAATAGTAATTATTATAAACATAATTAACCTTTACCTGATTAATTTACAGTTATAATTTAAAATTTAACAAATCATACAATTATGGGAACTTACATATTTTTGATCATAATGGTCTGCCAATTGTTTTATAGATTCATCATTTTCTTCGAAAGTATTAGATTGTTGATCTCTTCTTCGACGTTTTTTCTGAAACAAAATATAAGAAAAAAACTATATAATATTTATGTTATTTATAATGAACAAACACGACATTGTTGATACTTTATTATATAACTTTTTAAATTTTAATATTATTTATATTTAAATAATTTATTAATTACATTATTACCACTATTGTTATATTCTGTGATATTATCTAATACTGTTATCAGCCTTATGATAGGAAATAAGTTATAAACATAATAGTTATAAACAGGGCTTGGAAGTTGTAGCACTAACAATGTTACTTTTTAGCTCTTAAATATGCACTTAAAAACTCCAAAATATGCGCTATAAATAGCACAAAAAATCAAAAAATATGCGTTTAAATTGAAAAAATTTAATTTATTTTTTAAGTTAAATGTAATTATACAATTTTATAAAATTGTTGGGCTCGTAGACATCAGGGACTGTCTGGACTAGTTGAATTATAACCCGTTAACAAAATATATATTAAATTACTTAAATATGTTTGTAAAAGTTTACTTATAAGATCTATTTATTTCCTATTTCCTAACCAAATTAATCATTATTTTCAACATAATGTGATAATTTCTTATATTTTGTATAATATGTAGGTATATATTATGTATATAAAGAAAATATGCCTAAAAATAGCACTATAAATTCTAAATTAGCAAAATAGCAATAAAAACAGTAAATATGCAAAAAATAGCAAAATAAAATTTTGTGTATGACATCAGAGAAGTGTGATACATACTTGTATCTTACTTTGGATGTTCTAGGACAAACCAAGAAAAATATGCATTTGCTACAACTTCTGAGCCCTGGTTATAAACCATTATTCAATCTTAGAACTAATTAAAACAAATTACAAATATGCTGGATTTACACTACACAACAGACTGATAAGAACACAACTAGAGGAAATGTCTAATTATATGCTATATGCAGTAATAACATTATAGCCTAGTCTGAATTCTTTTTTTTTATTTATATAAATTAGATGGAAACAGGTTGTATCGGGACGGTCAAGGGAGGATAAATTGGATATGAGAAAATTATGAAAAATATTTAATTAACTTTTAAATTACCAATAAAATAATGATTTATAATATTTTTGAGAGGTAGTAGGTAGCATGCAGCCTTTTCTGAATTTCATTAAAGAATTCTCCTGCTAATTGTACACCTAAGAAATAAGAATTAAATAATAGATTTGTATGTAACTAAAATCAGCACATACAAAACTATATTGATAGTCTATTATATTTCTTGGTTGATTTTGAGTTTATGACAACAATTTGAATAATCAGCAAAAACTTTTTTTTTTAATACAATTTTAAATACAGTAACTATTTCCCACCATTATGTAATAGGTACCAAAGTGGATATAATATTATTATAATACCTACCCTTCTTTCCAACTACCATATTATTATCATTTAATGATTACATATTTTTATTTTTATTTATAACTAGAATGTGTGGTCAGTGGTCACACTGATAGATAGTACCATATAACAAAATATGACATTATTATATTATTATTATGAAAACATTATATTTAATACCTCTATTATATAATATATAATACCTAATATATTTGAATAAAATACCCAACCCCAGTACTTGATTTATTTTTAATTAGGTATTATAATTAATGTAATATACATAATTAAAAATATTATATTTTATTAAATAGTAATTATTGTAAATTATTAATTAGAAAATAAATGTAGGTAGATTTCCACTACCCAATAAAAATTTATAAAAAAGATAAATATTTAAATTAAAGATGTATTTTTCAAAGACAAAAGAAACGCAAGAATATAATATAAAAAAAAAATAACTGAAAGGTCAGAAATCTATCAAACTATTAATTTAAATAGGTACCTAGTTTATGAAATAAGTGAAAAATTAGTAGGTATCTTGAACATTAGGAGAAAATTGTATAGGGTATAGGTAGGTATTATCTTCAATTATAATATAGGATTTTAATTTATGCCAGTTATATTCTACCTATTTTGAATAGCTATAATATTAAAATGGTGGGTAAGTGGATGTCGCTCTGCTGTGCAGTAGGTTACAAGTGGGTCACTGTATAATGGATAGTATTAAATTTGAATTCAATGATATAATATCATTGGATAAGAAAAACGATTCTGAGTGGAGACGGTTTGTCAGTCTAGGTATTAGACATACCTATTATAGCCTATAGGTATACTTATCTATAGTATTAAAAAAAAATTGACCTATAATAGGTATCAATAATAAATTCCAAATTAATCATATCGCAATATCCATCAGGTAACGCGTTACACATCAACAACAAACCGTGGTACTATCATAGATATATAATAGTATACTTTAGAAGTTTCAAGTACCCACAAATAATATTATACAATCATTATAATCACAACAAAATAAATAAAATATTTATTCCAGGTTTTTTAATACGTAATTTCGTCCAAATTTGAACTTAAAATTACTATAAAAATAAACTGTGCTTATGTATTTCTTAGAATTTTTGGCAACAGAATTAAATATTTACGTGGAATCTTGTTTTAAATTTTCAATCCTTAGATATAAAAGTTGAACATTTTATAAATTTTTAACTACAAAATAATTATTCAATTTTAAATTTGATAAAATTTGTCAACATTTTAACTTCAAATGCTTATAAAAAAAAATTGTGCCTATGTATTTTTAATATTTTTCACTGATATTGTAA
>NC_042494.1:73913075-73922300 GCF_005508785.2 Acyrthosiphon pisum | reverse complement strand
GTCAATTTTTGAACTTTAAAATGCTTATAAAAAAAAACTGTGACTATTGTGATTTTTAGTATTTTTCATCTGCCTTTGAAACAATGTACTTGGAGCCTTCTATTAAATTTTCAAGCTTTTTTAATCAAGAAATAAAATTTTATTGGTATTTTTAGAAAAAAAACTAAAAAAAAAATGAAAACTGACAATGTCCGTAAAGAGCTCAAAATAAACCAAAATATTTTGAAAATGTTATGGTGTATAGAAAATGCTAATATAAACATTCAATCAAAATTTCATGTATCTACGGTCATTTTTTTTAAAGTTACACCAAAAACCAAATTCAATTTTGTGAAAAATCGATTTTGCGTAAAATTTCCCGTTTTTCCTTAATTTTTCTTTGGTTTTTCTTGGCGCTTTTAAAAATTACTGGGAATTTGAAAATTTTGACCTCCCCAATGCACCAACGATATTCACTTTCCAATCTATCAAGATACTGAAGTTGAAAATCGAAGCATTATTTCGACTACTTATCATGTACACACACAAAAAAAAAAATTTTAATAGTTGAAAATTTAACTAAATTAATTTGTACGGAAATTAATTTTAATAAAACAATAGTTTTAAGATTTAACAATCATGGAAATTCGTTTACTCAAATCTAAAAAACAACTTTAATGTTATTACAAAATGTTGTCAAATGTTAGGTATTTTAGTGAAAATTTACAGTTTAAATAGTAATTTGCCACATGGAATTAATACAATTATTCCATTTAACACTTCATTAATATGCTAAGACATATCTAGATACATTTTACAAGCATCAATTTGAACAGAGCACACTTGGAGAATATAATAATTTACATTACACCATTCAAGGAAATCTTCTTTCAACCTTATATGAGTATTATAGCCCATTGTTTTAATTCCCCATTTAGGGATTTAGGGAAAAAACTCCAGGCGTGAAATTTTGTCTGCCAAAAATTTGAATTATAAAGTTACCAAGGAGCTAGTGTTAATGCCAATAAATCAGGACACCGAGAACCTCCTGTATTACGGTGGATTAGGCTATTTCTATTCATACTGCTTATATTCTATCTTATATTTAAAAACATATATTGTTAGTACCTAAATGTTTACAGGCATAAATAGGTGGTTTAAAAAAAATAAGTCTAATAGGTGAAATATAAATTATAGACACTGATCATCATTGAGGATAATATCTTTTAATCTAATGATTTCATTCTTCAACAATTTAAAAAATCTTTAAAACAATAAATTTATATAATATAATAGTAGGTGTACCTACATACAAATAAGAAAACTTTGATGTGTTTACTTAGTTCCAAATTAATAAATATAATAATAACACATACCAAAAAGTTATATGGATACTAAAAACAAAATTAAAATATTTACAATAAATAAAACACTTTAAGAGAAATTTATAAGCGATACTTTGATTTGTAAATATTTCTGGAATAAAATAATACCTGGGTATTTTTTCGAAGTCGAATAAATTTCCATCCGATATAGGTACTACGAATCAAAAGTATTAAAAAATAAATGCACAACCCCGCGAAAAAAAGAAAAATTATCTCGGTTATCACATAGAAGTCACTACTTTCGCCAGAAATTAGTTGAAAATGCTATGTGGACATGAAAACGGAGAGTCAAACACATCGACGTGCATACAAGGCGCGTGGACGTTACACATCAAGTCGCACCGATCAAAAAGTCGACCGATGTGTACACAACGGGACAGTCGTGATGTCGTAGGGTATCATCATCGGGAGGACGCGGACGACGCTATACACGTTATCGTGACGATAGCGGCCCCGACGAGCGGTAATCCGTCAACCGCGAGCCACCGAAAAAGTCCGATTGACAGATCTCGACATTTGTGCCTACGGATCCCGTGGATACGTGCCGTGATTTATAATAAATTATTATCGTGTGATAATATTGCAATAATAAATGAGTTTACGCATCGACTGCAAGCAATCTACTCGTTATAGAAATTTGCAATACCCACCTACGCGGGGGATACGCGGGTGTTAGTGCGTGTGTGCGTGTGAAGTATATGTGCGTGCATTGCTTACATGCATAGTCTTGACTTCGTTGCACTTACCTCTTCGATGAGTAACTTCTGATAATTGAACACAGGATATTTGTTGTCGGTGGGTTCAAACAATTCGGCTTGTACCCGGACGGTGGGCGAGTGCTGAGGATTGGATTTGGTTTCCGATTTTTTTTCAACAGTAAACGTATTTGACATTATAATCAAACAGACGGATGCACAATAATAACAACATCGACGATCGGCCAACGTTAAGCGGACTGCACATGTTTCACGGACGCGCAAAACTACCATACATGATCGGCGACAATCACAAACTGAAAACGGGGAATACGGACACGGAGCAACGGTATGAACCGTAACCAGTGACACCAAATGTCCAGTCCGAGTTCTGTGGTCCGACCGATCACACGACCCCGCGCTTTTGTGATTTTTCAAACCTTTGAGTGAACGGGGCGCGTTATATTATTATAATAATATATTACGTTATAAATTGTAATATTACATATACTCGTCACAATTTATATTCGGCGTTGCGTACAATTTTAATAAAATAATCGTAGGTTTCCATAAGATATGGGTCATTCAATATTTCAATCGCTATTTACATGGGTGTAATAATAATTAGTAAATAGTTTGAATTTTAAACCATAGCCTAATGGTTTAAATAATATGTTGTTGGGTATCAATATCATTCGTTTTCGAACCATTTGGAGGAGAATAACGTATAGACTATAATAGACGATAGACGTACCTACTCATAATATATAGCGATGGCTGAGATTTTAATCTCTAAACCTTCTAATATCAATTAAGATTATACGACTGAACTGAATTCGTGAATTAAAAGGGTATAACATTTTGGGAAAAACAAACGTTAACAATAGACAATAGTGAATAGATTAGCTTGATATTATAATATATTATAATGGAATAATATATTATATAACTTCCAGAATATGTATATTACGATAAAAGAAACTAAGAAAGACACCAATATAGCGGCGATAGTGTAATTTGGGTTACCGAATGTTTAAACTTAAAGCAATATAACAGCAAATTAATCATTGATAGTCGATAGATCGACTTATTAAGATTTAATTCCTACCCAATTTTTTAGAATTTTATTTATTGTTATTATCGGTATCAAGTTCGAATGACGGATGAATGATGATATCAAAATATATTGAGACAATCGGTCGCAGACACGTTGATAATATATTGTGATTTGCAGACTATTTCACTGAACATTATCAACATTGTTATTTAGTACTTACATCTGAAAATATCCATGTAGTGTATACTGTATAGTTTGAAATAGAAACATCAATTAGACTTTATTTTATTAACATTTTAAAATGAGTTATTTAGGTACCAAACTTAGGGTTGATTTCACAAGTCTGATGTTGACATTATTGTCGAACGTTTTTGTGTAATTAACCTAAGTCATTGATATTGAATCAACTATTTTTACCTATTCAATAGTTTGTAGGTCTATGGACTATGGTGGTCCTGACTTCTGTACACGATTTATGTTTTAAGATACTATATTACTATAAAATAAATAATCCACCTTGCAACCCGTCAATTATAATTATTTAAAATTAATTTATATTTTATTCTGACTTCTGAGACCCAGGCGTCCCTAAGCACTATTTCAGATAAAATTACATCTGTAAACGTGGATGTTAAACTTATATTTATATTCGTATACAATATTACAATAATTAGACGTAGGGTTTTTTTGAAACCATAGATCCGTGATGAGTGACAATTATTAACATACAAGTGATTTAGTAATACAACATCATTTAACAAGTTACGACACAATCTCAGCTTAATAGTTAATATTGTATTTGTAGTTAAATAGTTAATAGTTATGTAATTGTAAATTGTGTTTTGTCACTCTTGTAAACTGTAGACTGTAGTAATGTAGTCTTGTCCACGATTTATCTTGTAATATCAGCTATGGAATATGATAACACTCATTGTTATTAAACAACACCCAATGATAACATCTGTAAAAACTAAAAAATTAAAAAACAACTGTGCAATAAAAAT
Source organism: Acyrthosiphon pisum (assembly GCF_005508785.2). NCBI lineage: Eukaryota > Metazoa > Arthropoda > Insecta > Hemiptera > Aphididae > Acyrthosiphon > Acyrthosiphon pisum. The sequence goes on along the minus strand of NC_042494.1, from coordinate 73,918,180 downwards.
ATAATATAATTATTTTACTTTTCTACGGAAGCGTACGATTGCCACCCAAATTATAGAAAATATTTTTAAATCTTTGTTATAACGGATATAATTTCTGTATTTCCGTAATTTTCAAATGTGTTATGTGTATGATATTTTCATGGTGTGATCTGTTATCGCAGTGTAACCAACATCACAGAATAATCCTTATATGAATATTTTTAACGGTTTTTTTCATTACTGAAGTTTGGTCGTTGGGCACTCGGGCATAGAAGATAGAAAACAATTCAATTGTCATTACTTATTTGTCAGTTGTCACTTGTCAGTACTCATAAATTCTTCATTCTTCCTTGTCTGTCTTAACTCATGAGTTGACACTCGACTGGATTTATTAATTAAATTCTTTACATCAAATATCAATGCATAGCAAAGAAACCATTATATCATGCTAAGTGCTTAATATGATTTATGAATTATTTAATTAATATTTATAGCATTTTAAATTGAACATTTTCTAATATCTAAATTTGTCTTGTGCTATTTTACGGTAATTTTTAGTTATAACATCTAAATCTGATTAATATTTACCATTGATAAAAGAAACCCACCAATCTTACAAAGTAGATCAAAATGAAAAAATCCGCTAAAAGTAAGTACCTACCTACATGCTTTACGAAAATATATGTTTTTATGGGTAATGTTTTTATAAATTATAAATAATCCTTTAATTTTTGTCTCTAGTACGATTAAACACCAGGCAAAAATTTAATGAAAAAGTAGGAAATAAATTAATCAATGAAAACTCAAGTAGAACCAAGACATCGTTAAGAAATATATCAGACAAAGAAAATTATAATTTTTCTGATTCTAGTTTAGAATTATTCGATACATTTAAACCCAGATCAAAAACAAAAATTAATTCTAAACAAAAATTAAATTATAATATTAATGTTGATAACTATGATTTTCCAAAAGAATCAGCAATAGAAACAAAAAAAAGTATAAATGTTGATATATCAATTTATAGTATCAGTTCTGATTCAAATGATAGTTTCAAATCATTTACAAGTTTACATTCTAATAAGTCTTTTGAAAATATTAATTCAAAAGATCATTCTTCTGGTACCGAAGACAGTTTTACTAAAACTAAATGCAAGGATGATTCAAAAAATAATTTTGCTACACCAGTAAAAAAGCATATAATTCAAAACAATCATCTCTCAGAATCTGCTAAGCTATTGGACCGCATCTATGGTAAAGAATGGCGATGTGTTGATGGAGTACTCCGAAATTCAAAAACAAAGTATTTAAATGATGAACTCAATAGGGATTATAATGAGTAAGTATTATACAAACAATTAGATTAATATGATTACCTTATAATTATGCTATATTTTAGAAAATTATTAAATTATTATCTGATCAAAGATAACCTATTTTAATTTGAACTAGTTTGAAATGTTTATTAAAACTATCTATACCATAACATTGTTTTAGGTGTGATAATGAAAATATTTCAAACAAAAATGACAACAAAATTAAACACTGTAAGTAATGTTGGTTTTTATTTTCCTAGCTTATGATACTTATATATTTAAATATTCTAAACTATTTTTATTTTAGCATCACCTTGTGAATTTTCAAAAAAACATCAAGAATACAGTATTCAAAATAAAGTGGATGACACTTCATTAATTTTAGAGTATGTTTCATTTAAAACTACCTAATATGGATAATATATTGTAACAGAAAGAGCACAATAGAACCACACCTGGTCATTAAAAAACTCCATTTTCAAGTCTAAAATGTATTCTTATTATAGCTCCAATGTATCAATTATAGGTGTAGAATCTTGTAAACAGATTTGAATGAACTATTAATTTTACTTGAAATAAACCATCTAAAAATGTTACTCAACCCTATGCTAGATAATATCCTTCAGTACCAGTAATAGATTTTTCATTTAAAAAAGTGGGTCTACTGTATAGTTGGTTATAAGTGGGTCACCGTTATCTATGATGTTAAATTTGAATTCAATAATATAATATCCTTGAATAAGAAAAACGATTCTGAGGGAAGACAGTCAGTCTATAATATTATTGTGAATAAAGTAATCTATATATAACCTATTTACGTGGAACCTTGTTTTAAATTGTCAATCCTTAGATATTTTTAATAATTTTTTAATATCATTGTATTTAATAGGAGCTTTGTATTAAATTTTCAAGCTTTTTTACTCAACAAATAAAGTTTTACTGACTTTCATAGGAAAAACTACAGTTTTTACTTAATTTTTATTTTGTTTTTCCGGGCGCTTTTGAAAACTATCAGGAATTTTAAATTTTGACCTTCTAAATTTATCAACTAGATTCACTTTCCCATTGAACAGGATAGCGAAGTCGAAAATCAAAGCATTATTTCGACTACTAATCGTGTACAGACACAAAAATAAAAAACACATTGTAAAACCAATACAGTCATCGCTCCGCTCAGAATCTAAAATAAGATTATTATTTTTATAATTATGTAGAAAAATAATTTTATATTATTAAGAATTTAATTGTATTACATGAAAGTATTTAAATATACTGTGTTTGACATTCTAGAAAGTTCAGTTTATCCAGTGATCAAAATTATTTAACTGATCAGTTAGATATTATTCATCCTTCTGGAAGTCAAATAAATTATACGTAAGTAAATAACGATGTATTAATAAATGGATAGGTGCAAGTTGATATTATTACTCTTATGAATGGGCTGGAGGTGCTGAAGCCTTAACCGACATAAAACAATTATGAAACTTGTGGAAAAATTAAGCTTACATAAATGTTGCAAATAATCGTATTCATTAATATTTAATTGAATCAAATCATCAAATTATACCATAAACATAAAAAGTAGTAATCAAATGAAGACCATGAAATGGGTCTACTACAAAATAATTGGATGATTTATTTTTGTAGGACTTCAAAACTTGGAACAAATGAAAACCAACTGAATAATTTAAAAATCAATAAAGAAAAAATATTCAAGGAAGATACTGATATAAAAAAAAATGACACTCACAAAAATCTACAATCTGAAATACCAATTCAATCTAATTCAGAAGCAACGCTATCATTTTTGAGTTCTCTATCATGTAAGTATTTCTAGAATACTTATCTTTTAAAATTGAATTATGGATTAAAAATAAATTAATAGTCGTGATGTTAAAACTAATCTACTGTTTAAGGTCAAAAAAGAAACAACTATAGGCCAAATAGATCTGTAAAATGTAAATTATTATTTTTTTACTTTAAATAAACAATCTGGGGAATTTTTAAAGGGGGGTTCATAGGGCCCGTGCCCAACCCTTTCTCCGTGTTTTATAATTTATATACATTCTTTTGAGATGGAAAAAAAAGTTATAACTATGTATAGGTTGAATTTTTAGTTTTCCAAATAACTAGGAGATAGAATGTTGTATGTCACTAATAACAATGTATGTATGTTTCAAGTTCTAGAATAACTACAAGATATGTTTTGCTTGTTGATCAAGAAATATTATCACCATTAAGTTTTCTGTTTATGGTAGAAGTTTGGGGGTCGACTTACTATAAATAATACTGCCGTGCTTTTTATGGGAATGTAATAATTTTCCATTTTTTTTTTTTGCCCAATTGTGTGTTTTATTTGAATGAGTTTGTACCTATATTTTTGGTAACTTTATTAACATAGTATTATAACATGAAAAAACTAAATTATATTCAATGGTTGTTGTACGCGATGTTTCAGGTTTTACTGGATCTATGAAATGTGATCCCGAAGCTCAAAAGTACAAACTAAAGTTTAAAAAAAACAAAGATAATTTAGTGTCAATATTATTTAAATTATTCAACAAAGAAGTATTTGACAATAAGGTGAATTAATTTCATTATAATGTTTTGATTAGTTATTACTTATTAATATAAACTTGGCCATTCCTGTAATTCTGACATTATTATGCCATCTGTATTAACTATATTCAATATGAGAAGAAACTCAATAATGGTCACATTATTTCCTCCAAGAAGCCCTTATTATTATGTGGTTAACCACCAAGACAGCCTTGAAAATAGTAAAATACTCATACTCACTACTCAGTTCAAGCCCAGAATAAAGTCTCTAATGTTCTTCTGATATTGAACAAAGTAATGAATGTCTTTTGGGTGGTTGTTAGGTTGAACAATTATTTGTTGATCAAACGTTTTTACTGAAGTACAATTATTTTCTCTTGTCGCATTTGTTATTCAAGATTTTTGCATGAATGTTATTATTTTATTTTAATAGTTTATACCAATAGCTAATAAAAATAAAAATAAAAATAAATATTTTATTTTACTAGCTTCCTGCCGATATGAATTTCAAATGGAATGCAAGATTAAGGTCAACCGCTGGTGCATGTTTCAATAAACGTTCGGTCAAAATAAACAAAAATCTAGAATGTGAAAGAGTATCTCGCATTGAACTTTCCTCTAAAGTAATTTTTTTACTAATTTTGTTTCTAATAAAAATGTTATAAGAAAAAAAACTATTATTAGTATAAATATAAATTATTTTACAGATTATTGATACAGCTGAAAGATTAAGAGATACATTAATTCATGAACTTTGCCATGCGGCTTGTTGGATATTTAATGGTATTTCAGAAGGACATGGCCCACCATGGAAAAGCTGGGCAAATAAAGCTATGCAAAAGTTTCCAGAACTCCCAATCATAAAAAGATGCCATAGTTATGACATACAAACTAAATTTACTTACAAATGTGTAAAATGTGGTTATAGGTGAGCAATTAAATAGTTTCTTTTACTTGTATTGATGTATATTATTTAAACATAAATATTGTGTTATGTGATTCAATAACTAATATGGGATTATAGTGATGTGTTTACAAAAAATAACGCATGAAAAAGCTTTTTAAATGAATAGATGTTTATTTAATATGTAAAACTACAATTGTGATCCTAACTGACCGTACCAACCCTACAGGCTAATGACCTGTCATCAAAACCTTAAAAAAAAAATCTAATGTGCATAAATGTCCTTAAGAGGACGTGATACCACAGCATGTGTTGTCTCCGTCTTACAAGTGCATAACATAGCAAAT
>NC_042494.1:73903069-73913025 GCF_005508785.2 Acyrthosiphon pisum | reverse complement strand
ATTTTTAAGCGAGTTATGAGTACTTTAAAATACACAATTTACAATTTTAAAATACTCATAACTCGCTTAAAAATTAAAATATAATAAAAAGCTCATGAGGTTGTCTAGATAATAATCTTACCTTTAGATTTAATAAGAGGTCAATTTACTTTAATGTTTAAGCTAACGGAGCTACACGTGTTCTGCTTTGAGTATAATTTGCTATTTTATGCACTTGTAAGACGGAGAAAACACATGCAGGTATCACGTCCTCTTAAATGTATACTATAAATGTTTAATGCTATAGCTTAACTATACTGTGTCTCCACACAACAATAGTCTTGTGACTTGCTAAATAAAATTTTATTATTTATTTCAGTTTTGGACGTCATTCAAAATCATTAAACTTGGAAAAAAAAAGATGTGGACATTGTTATGGAGAATTTGAATTAATCAAAAACAAGATTAATAATAACCCAATCCCTAATAACAATTTTCCAGTTGTTCATGAGGACCCATTGAAAGAATTATATAGTTTAAATGATGTACAACAAAAACCTAAACTCCCCAAAAAACTATCAAAATTTGCTATATTTGTGAAAGAAAATTATAGCAGAGTTAAAAGAGAAAATCCTCTATCAAAACATGGTGAAATAATGAAATTACTTGGAACCCAATTCGCAACAACTAAAGTATTGACTCCTGACGAAGTATTTGATAAATTATTTGATAGTTAACAATACTATTAAAAATGTAATTTGATCAGGAAGAATTTTTCGACGAAGACTATAAAATATATTTTTACATTAATATAAATTTAAGTTGAATTTTAGTGATATATATATGCATACTACATAGGAAATATGCATATAACAAAATATTATTAATTAATTTGTTGAACCGAATACATATAATTAAAAAGTAGTTTACTAATGTGAACGAACATTGGTATTTTAATAGTAATTAAAAATTATTATATTTTATTTAAACTGATAAGTGATAACTAATATAAGAAATTGAAATGTGTATAAACAAAATATGGCTTGGTTTCTACAATAAAATAGTTGTGAAAATGAACAAAATATCACAAAAAAATCTTGTTAGTTTTAATTTCTACGTTAAAAAAAAAAAAAAAAAATATCATTGAATTATCCTAGATCTATATTTGATAATTGAATATTTTGTTGTTCATTTCGTGCTATGAAGTACGATGTATCGTCTATACTGACAGGCGTTGGAACAAATGGAGGTACTTCTTTTAAAAGATTATCCCAATCAATATTTGAAAATAATTCTGTGGAAGATCTCAACTCTGACCCTGAATATCTCTCATTTTGATCTATTGCCATCAAACTATCGATTGCTTCCATTGCCTCTCTAGATAATGTTTGATCTCCAGATGGCCATTCTAATTCTGAAAAATGACGTATATATTTTTAAGAACTGTATTAAATGTTTAAGAATACTTTGAAACTTACCACGCCTGAGAATATCTTCAAATATTTCTTGTACTGTTTCACCTTCAAATGGGACAACTCCTGTCATGAATTCATAAAGACAAACACCCAATGCCCACCAATCAACACCAGATCCTATATTACAAATTTAATTAAAATTTACATAATTTGATTTATATTAATAATATATAATTACCATGTTCTATCCCTTGAATTAACTCTGGAGCTAAATAATAAGGAGTACCTAATATCCTACCATCACTAGCTCTTTTTCCTTTTCTTAAGGATTTTGGAGTTCGATATGGAGTTAACTTTGATAAATATGGAGTTGCAATTGGACTCATAATTAATTCTTCCTATGAATAAATAATATAAATAAAAGGTTAATTCGTATTTTTTTTTAATTTTTACCATATGAGAGCCTTTTAAAAAAGATGGTGATTTTGTAGGTGTAGGTAGACAAAATCTAGTAGTTTTTATTGTTTTGGGTGTGTCTCCGTGGGAACGTTTACGAGAACATTGTACTGGGGTGGATATGGCAACACGGCCACTACTCAACCGTTCCTCAGCTCTAAAACAATTTTTTGGAAATTTGTAATTATGTTTAGTTTGAAAAATGAATTTTCTAGATAACCTTACTTCAGTTTCATAACACTTTTAATAGCTGAGCTTGATGCATTAGATCCAATGCTTGACAAATCCACTTGTTTAATTTGTTGGGTAAGGCCACAACTGTTAAATGTATTACCTTCTAAATCTCTAAGTGGTAATATTCTTCGTCTATATCTTCTTGAGGAATCAGAACCAGATGATTTGAATCTTTTACTTGAAATAAAAGTAACAGTATTTTATAATTTTGTATGAACTTAACACTAATTACTAGGCGCCTTCAACAATTTATTTTTGAATATCAATATTGCGATTCAATATCAAAAATAAATTGTTGAAGAAGCCTAGCATATGTACTATTTAAATTTAATATTTTATAACTTATGTATTAATTAAATATTGGAGGGTGTTACAAAAACATAAACAGACAACAATTGAATAGTTATATTTAATCACTAAACATTAGAGTATTAGATATTACATTATCATATGTCAAGTTTATTCCCCCTTAATTATGCCCATTCAAAAGTGTTTAGCCCTTCCTCCCACCGCCACCAAGAAAAAAAACCTAGGCTGCATCATTGATACAGCATAGTATTTTTGGATTAACAATTGAAATTTTGTGGCTATAAAAAATAATATTAATTTATAAAATATAGGCTACTCAAAATTTAAACTATGATAAGTCAAAACCATAGGTAGAGATCATGGGGGAGGGACTTGGCCGTCCCAAAAGTCCCGCCGATCCCCCTCCTTTTATAGTTGTGTGGGATTGAATTCTGAGAACGTTATGCTAATAATGTTAGCACCCCCCTGGAATTGTAAGGGATTTCTGCCTATGGTCAAAACTAAAAATTTCTATAAGTAGGTACCTAAAATTTTTTGTAGAACATGGAGTATCTTGAACTTTATCATTTATACTACATCCACAATCTGTAGAAACACTACAATTTTGACAAGTATAAAATGTAGTTCCTTCTAATGTATTGTTAGCTGATTGAAATGGTATTATTCCAGACACATGACTACTGTTATAATCATCTTCATCTAAATCCATATTAAGTCCCATACTAACACCACTGGCGAACGTTTTCTCATTTGAACCCTATATGAAAAGTTAACATTATACACATTTTTAAACCAATATTCTCCTTAAAGTATATTATAATTTTAATTGTTACATAATATGAAAAATGTTAAATCTACTTACAAATGAAAAATGTGATGTTAAGGATAGTAATTGGCCAGGGGTTCTTGTAGGAACATTTGGAGAACTATTTATAAAATCTGTTATTTCCAAATCTAAAAATATTTTAAAATGTATTCTATTACCTGTTATAATATGTATACAATATCAATACTATTTACCTCGATGAATTGTAATTCGACTAAGGCCAAAATCAGTCAATTTAATATGGCCATGGCCGGATATTAACATATTATCAGGTTTTAAGTCTCTATGTACAATACCATGACTGAAATATGAATAAAAATAATTATGAACAAATGTATTTAATCAAATGTTATGTACTAAAAAATATGCATTTAAAACATATTAATTTATACTTTGTTCTGATTAAGATTGAACCGCTCGCTCGACCAAAACACGTTTTTTTCGCGCATTCCGGACACCAGTGGGAGCGTATGCATGGCGGCCAGCACCGAAAATGACTGACAGCCAATCACAGCACTTTTCGGTGGCTCAGTCTATGTGCGCGAAACCGGTTCAATCTTAACCTGAATTGAGTATAATATTCAAAAATTTGAATAAATGGTTTTATTTAGTTAGGTACCACTGTATTTTCATTGTTTTAATTGATGGTACCTAATAAAGCTAAAGAAGCTAGAAGAAAATTATAAAAATTGCAACTTAACAAATCTTTACAAAATTTAAACCTAAGATATTATTTTTAGAAATGATTTGTGGAACATGATAAATCACATCGTATATTTTATAATAAATATTAGATATTGTACATAATGATAATTTATCAACTACTAATAAATTATCTACCTGTGAAGATATTGTAAGGCTAGTGCAACTTCAGCAATATAAAATGTTGCTACATCTTCTGTAAAATAACCCATGACGCTTAGCAGTGATTTAACATCACCACCAACCATATACTCCATAACCTTCAATAATATAAACAAAATTCAAGTATAAAATGCTATTGCAAGCTTCTATAATTTACTATAGTTGCAGGTTAATTATTTTTAAATGTTGAGATATTTTTAACAATAAACGTTAAATGATAATACATTGTTTAACATTTAATTTGTATATGGAATAGTTAGATAAATTACCAAATAAATACAGCTTGATGTCTGTAATGAGTAGAACAGTTTAACACAAAATGGACTGTTTGCCAATGCCAGAGCATTTCTTTCATTAACAACTGAAATAAATAATAATATAATATAACCAAATTATAGTTATTTACATTCAATAAATAATAATTAAAAATTATGAAAAAATCACCTTGTGTTATCATATTTTTATTTATCATATCAGTTTTTTTCATAACTTTTATAGCATACATTTGTTCCAAATTGTTCTTCTTGTGACCCAAATAAACTTTTCTAAAAAAAAGTAAGTTAATTAAAAGTATAGACAAATTAGATTTCTAATTTAAATTAAATTATTATATTTTAATAAAATCTACAAAACTTAGCCAATGTAATAAAAATTCAAGGTAGATAGGTACTTAAAATTAAATTAATATTCTCATATTATATTTTTATAGGTATTAATTTTTTTACACCTTATTAGATCCGTCACATTTATTCAAGTTAGCTCATAATAATTTCAACCGAGGGAAGATAACAAAAAAAAATGTAAACTCACCCATAAGCTCCTCGGCTGATTGGTTTAATAACATTGAAGTCACTTATTTCTGGATGCTAAAATTAAAAGATTTTAGGTTAGCTTAAAAATGCTTAGGTAGTTTGATTCAGTTATAACATATGAACATAATCAATCCGTTTGAATTAATCTATATAATTTTTATATTATATACTAAATATTTAATACTACAATGTAAGTTATATTATAAACTTTAAATATTTTATTACCTTGGTCTCTTTAGCATTTTTTACAATAGTATTCAATAAAGTTTTTTCATATGGAAAAGCATTTCCGTCATTAACGTCGCCCATTTCAATATGTAAAGCAACCCTGTAAACTATTAGTAAATAGTAAATACTATATATTATACTATACTCTATAGTATTTGAGCAAAATAGTTCTGATACAAAAATACAAACATCTAAATTAACGGACATTAGCAGCAGCTGCAGCAGCTGCATTCACCATTAAGTTAAGTTCGTAACTGTGACACTGTGTTGTTATGATAACTCTTATCAATTATCTAAATAATTCATGAACAAACGAAGATCGTAGCCACGGTTAAAGATATACAATATATATAAGGTATATCTTTAACCGTGATCGTAGCCACGGTTTAAGCACAGAATAGATTATGAATATATTTAATATATTTTGTGGTTTAAGATATATCATCTTAAATCGTAATCACGAATTAATAGCTATAAGATATATTTAATTAATAATATCTTAATTCGTGATCGTGGTCGTAGCACAGAATAGATGAAATCGTAATATTATAAGATATTATAATTTAAAATAATACGACTGGTCACTGAGGCACGAAGAGTTTTCGCGGTCAACATGGGTACTGCACTAGCGCTGATCGTATTGTTTATTTGTTTCACTCTTCTGCGCATGTGCAATGTGCATAGACCACGCCAGTTTGTGTAAAGTTAAAAACAAAAACGGAATAAATACGTAATAATTGTCGTAATATATTTATATCATGATTTATAAATATTCCTTACAAGTTTCAAACGAATTATTTAAATTAAACGAAATATGAATACAACTTATTTACTTATATTAAGTATTACCTATATATTATTAATATATCCATCAAAATCCATCATTCATAAATTATAGGAAACTTGCTACTCACCAGCCTCTAGGAATCCACTATTGTTTGTTTCGTGTTTGATATACGTTGTGGGTCCGATGCCCTTCTTCCCTTTTAATTCGGGCTTGGTGCCCTCAAGGTATTACTACTGGGCAGCTGGCCCCGTTTTTCTCTGTTCTCTCTCCACGGCCCTGCCTGTAGCACCACAGACCATGCGCCACACATAGGTACACAGAATAAATATATAGGTAGCCCATAGATGACCTTATACAAAAATTTAAATTCTATGCCGAATGCACGAATAACGAAAAATTAAAAATGCTGTACCTGTAGTTTAAAATAATCCATGATATAAATTAATAAAAAAAAATATAAACAACATGTTGCATGGTATGATTGTAAAAATCTGGAATTAGTTCAAGTCTGTGGACTGCGCACACGTCACTCGCTTACCTACATAATATTATTATTACCTACACTATTTTCTCTTCTGACCAGTGACCACGATTTAAGATAGTACTATAAACTACAATAAAAATATAAGAATAAAGAATAAGGTACTATTATGAATGGTCATTTGGCGCTTTGCGTACTAATTATTGGCTAGCTATTGCATTATGGCTTTTAAAAACATTTGTTCCAAATTTGGGTAGGTCCCACGTAACAAACATTTTGTGGAAACTAAGTTCACACGGACTATTACTAGACTAGGTTTGAATTTAATCCCTTGATTTTTAGTGATGAGTGCTTTGTAAACAACCAATTAACATTTAATGAATTAAGGTTTTTATTCGTGAGACAAATTTCAATGATAGTAGGTAATGATACTCAGAAGTTATTTCGTATGAAGTTGTGCTATGTCGTTCGCAGTTCGTAGGCAAAGGCAATCTGGCAATCGCAATGGCCTAAGGTTTTATAAACATTGATTGAATTGTATAGCAGGTGATTTTTAGATTCTGAGCGGAGCGAGGGATTTAGTGGTTTTACAATGGTGTTTTTTTTATCCTGTATACAAAATTTCTGATTTGCCTAAAAAATAACCCCGGAAAAATAACCATATAATAATAATGATTTGTAAGTATAAGCATAATAAAGTATAAATTTGTAATACAATACAATTCGTCAATTTCAATTTCAATAATAATAATTTAAAACAAATTGTCATTTTTTAATGTATAATATTAATTGTCACCATAAATGTGGAATACGATACCTACAAATTGTCAATTTCAATTCCAATAATAATATGGTAATAAAGTATAAATTTGTAATACAATGTCAATAATATTAATTATAGGTAGGTATCTATTTTATAATCGTTTTCTTAAATTAAAATAATTTTTTTTTTAAATGTATCCACATCAATTTGGTTAGTATTTAACCATTCGCATAAGGTTTTTAATCTTTTTTGAACGGTTTTCGATTTTGTACATTTTTTTTTGGACTCTCCAATGTTTTTAGAGCAAATTTTGCACGGTCTGCCGACAATTCATTTTTTATTTTGGTTATTATAACGTCCAAATCGATGGGTGTTTTCCTCCAACTAAATGGCAAAATTGATTGTTCCATGATTCGCAAACATTATTGGTTCGGTGGTATTTTCAAGTGTTGTTCGGTGAACATTCCAAGTTTCCGGAGGAAACATCGCTGGAAAACGTCAAACGCCTAAGCTTAGAGTGTTTTGTTTATTTATTCGACGTATTGTTCCACTCACGTAGGTTTCGTCAAAATATTGAAATAACTCCTCCGCACCAAGAGGAATAATTTATTTTAAATAGTCAACACTTTCTTGTAACCTATTTAGTGGCAAAAAAGCCAAGCCATCTAACATACTACAGAATTCATTCAAATCATAATCTTCTTGGTATTTCTTTTTTAATCCTAATATTACATTTATTACTGCCTTTTCGAAGTCTAGGCATAAGTCTAGTTTAGCGCCCACGCGAATTTTTCGATTTTTTTTCGGAAACCTATGTATTTTGACGAGTTTAAAACGATGGTGTAAAAATTAATTTGCGGAAATGATTATTTTGGAAGTTACAGTCTTCCAAAGTTGGCGATTTTACGTTTATACGCATGCGCGCAACACTACTATATGCGCAGCGACGAGTGCCGCAAAACGTGTTATCACTGCACATACTATACAACATAACATACCTCGTGACCTATTTGGGGAGGTGTTGCATAGCAAATCGGGGGATATTTTCGTTCTTAATTGCCCGAGCGAGCGAGTGACCCCGCTAGGTGACTCGGTGCAACAAAAATACAATTTCTTAACCCTGTGACCCACTTGGGGAGGTGTTGCATAAAAAATCGGGGGATAAATTATTATTCCACCATCGTTTTAAACAGGTTAGAATACGTAAGTACAAAAAAATAACAAAAATGGTCCTCCGCGCGGCATTATAGTAGTGCTGCGCGCATGCGTATAAACGTAGAATCGCAAACTTTGGAAGGCTATTACTTCCAAAATAATCATTTCCGCAAATTAATTTTTACACCATCGTTTTAAACTCGTCAAAATACATAGGTTTCCGAAAAAAATCGAAAAATTCAAGTGGGCGCTAAACTAGACTTGTTCCGAAGTCTATTTTTATATTTTGTGGATCTGGAAAAAGATTGTTCTTTTCGCAGACTGATAAAATAGCTTTGAACATTATTTCGTGAATAGATTGATTTTTTTTTCAAGTAAACAGTATATAGAACAGTAAAAAATTCACTATATTTTTCAATTCATATGATGCAGGGTTGTGAGAAATGTTTCGGGATTTATGGGGTTATTTTTTCGGGGTCTAAATTTCCGGGGTTATTTTTTCGCGCTACCAAAATTTCTACTAGGAGTGCTTCGATTTCAACATATCTAACATATTATAGTCTCTTATCTTATGAAAAATTTTATCAAGATGGTACTTTAGAGTGGGCATTTTTAGATTTTCTCAATAGGTAGTTATTTAATGCCACAGGAAAAACCACCGAGAAATTACAAACAACCGCTAAAAATGGGATTTTAATTTCTAACGCTTTGTTTATCGGTTATCAGTTATCACCATAGAAATTAATAAAAATAAAGATTTTAGTTATTTTGTATTTTTGTTGTAGTTTATAATAACTTATTACAAGTTACAGGCTTTAATAAAATATCATAACAATATAAACATTTTTTAATAAAATATCTATATAGACTGACAAACAGTCTCCGCTCAGAATCGTTTCTCGTATATATATTATTGAATTCAAATTAATACAATCCATTATACTTGTAACAGCAGAGTGACATCGACTTACCAACTCTTTAGTCTTTTATAACTGAACACTCATTATTTCAAAAATTATAAATGTTTAAAAAAAAAAATTTACTTTATTTCTAGTCTTTATAAAATCAACATTTTTAAAAAATAAAGTATTTTTTAAATATTTTATATCCTTAACATTTTTGTTGTTTTTTACTTTTTTTAATGACAACCTATAGTTTTAATTTTATATTTCAAATCAGAATATTTCTATACATAAAAAGATGGGTAAGTGGATGTCGCTCTGCTGTACAGTAGGTTACAAGTGGATCACTGTATAATGGATAGTATTAAATTTGAATTCAATGATATAATATCACTGTATAAGAAAAACGATTCTGAGTGGAGACGGTTTGTCAGTCTAGGTATTAGACATACCTATTATAGCGGTATACTTATCTATAGTATTAAAAAAAATTGACCTATAATAGGTATCAATAATAAATTCGAAATTAATCATATCACAATATCCATTAGGTAACGCGTTATACATCAATAACAAACCGTGGTACTATCATAGATATATAATAGTATACTTTAGAAGTTTCAAGTACCCGCAAGTAATATTATACAATCACAACAAAATAACTAAAATAGTTATTCCAGGTTTTAGATTCTGAACGAAGTGAAGAATGTATTGATTTTACAATGATGTGTGTTTTTTTTTTTTT
>NC_042494.1:73872320-73895836 GCF_005508785.2 Acyrthosiphon pisum | reverse complement strand
GGATAACTCTTTTAGTTATTTTGTTGTGATTGTATAATATTATCCGTGGGTACTTGAAACTTCTAAAGTATACTATTATATATCTATGATTTTACCACGGTTTTTTGTTGATGTATAACGCGTTATAACTTATAAGTACCTAATAGATATTATGATATGATTAATTTGGAATTTATTATAAGTACCTATTATAGGTCAATTTTTTTTTAATACCATAGATAAGTATATATTATATGTCTAATACATAGACTGATATACCGTCTCCGCTCAGAATCGTTTTTCTTATACAGTGATATTATATCATTGAATTCAAATTTAATACTGTCCATTATACAGTGACCCACTTCTAACCTACTGTACAGCAGAGCGACATCCACTTACCCACCTTTTTCTTTTGTTTTTCACGGCGCTTTTGAAAACTATTGGAAAAATTTTACTTTTGACCCCCCAAAGTACCAACTAGATTCACTTTCCTATCAGAAAAGGTACTGTTGAAGAAAATCCAAGCACTTTTACTGTCCTAAAAAGGTGATGACAAGACACAAAAAAAAATAAAAAATTAAATAAAAACACATATCATTGTAAAATCAATACATTCATCGTTCCACTCAGAATCTAAAATCAAATTCATTGCGAGTAGTTTAAAGTTAAGATTAGCGGAGTGGAGTGGTTCGCAGGGACTACGTAAAATGTTGGTCCACTCAGGCACGTTGTTAAGGGGGGGTGGCAGGGTGTGCCTGGCCCACCCTATTGGGTTGGCTATTATATTACATTATATTATATTACACCCTATTATATGGCTCACCCAAAATATTAAGTGGGGCCCATTATTATACTGTGGCTTTTAATTTTAATATTGTCTAAATGTTACACAAATAAAACCAAATATATCGGGTTTTAATTAGAATCTAAAATAAGTTACGTAACTAAATTCAATTCATGTCCATTTCTGGAATAAAATATGTATATTGTATTACATTTTAAATTCTGTTGCTAGTTGCTACCAAGAATCAGTGATAATTTATCTTTATAAGCCATAATATAGTCAACGATTGATTTGGAAATAATTGCTATTTAAAGCCCAATACTGTTACCATACTAGCATGTCATGTTATTCTTATCCTATCTAGACAGTGACAGTATATTTTTATGTCTCTTTTTAAAATACTTTTGAGTAAGGGTATTGTCATTATATTGATTCATATAGAATTATAATATTATTATTATGGTCGTCAATTCAACTATATTAATAATATTCTGATGACTACCTCTTTATAATATAAAAAGGTAAGGGGCCCACTCCTAAAAGGTACAAGGTAATATATTTAGGTAAGGGGCCCATCTAACATTAGCCCACCTAGTGAATATTTTCTGACTATGTGCCTGAGTCCACTAGACTTCTCTCTAACTTTAAATAGGTACTTATAAGTTATAAGTTATAACTCATAAGCTACTCATCTTGAATTTGATTGTTATGTATCAAAATACAAAACATAATTTTTTTAATAAACACATTATTTTGTAACGACTTGAAACCATGTAAAAAGTATATTTTCAAAAATATCAATAGTGAACGAGTGTCCTAGGTTAAATGAATCACCCGGTATTATAATTTATCTATGATCATGAAATATAGAGATGGTTTTCTCTAATGTTCATGTAAATGATTCAACTTAAATAGTTATTATTTATAAAAAAAAATAGTAAAATACTATAGGTACTAAATACAAATACTTAATACATTATAATATTATGACGTACGTGATTTTATTTATTTTTCTGACATTTCTATGAAATAATATGATTATATAAATAAAAATGTATAAAAATAATAAAATATATAACCCTAATTATATATATTATAGGTACAGAATTTTAAATTATTTTGATCTGAAAAATAGTGTGATAAGTATTATTATTTAATAATTAAAATAGTAGTATCTTCATTGATACTATTAGAGTGTTGTACCATTGATTATATAACATGTATATTATGTTTAAATATGTAATCAATGCTTTTACCAATTCATTAATCATTAGTAGTTATTTAATATTATATTATAAATTATAATAGCCAATAGGTACATTTTCCGACTGAAAGTTTTTGATTTTAATATTACTTCTACAATTAATTAACATTTAAATAATTACTCAGTAGAAAGTTGGTCTATAAAAAGAAATTGTTCAATTCATTCTACAAATTAACTTTTAATGCCGTTTCATTAATACAATTTATCATTAATAAAAATCAAATTAAAATTTTAATTACATGTTTTAATATGTTAAAAAGATCATACATAAGCATATAATATTTTCAGATAGTAAAAAAAAAAAAAAATGTTGTATACATTTTATGCACCAAATTAAATCACTAAACAAATTATATTTAAGAATTAAAATATGTAGGTATAAATACGATGAGTACATGGATTAAGAACAATAAATGGTATACAACTAAGTACTAACCCAGGGATGGCAAATAGGATTTATTCAACATGCCAATTTAAGATACAATAAAATTCAAAAAAAATTTCAGCCGTGCCACTAATAATATTTGTTAACACAAAGAATTTATACAAAATATAAATGAAAAATGAATAATTATGTAGAAAAAAATTATTTAAAAAAATGAAGTTTTATTGATTGTTAGAAACATTTTACTTCATGTTAATTGAAAGATTTTTTTATGTCTGGTTAATATGCACTGTTGTTGCTTGCGAGGTATATAATTATATATAAACACATGAAAGTCTTTTGGGTGTCTTCAAAAATCTCTCCCGTGCCTAGCACGGCACACATGTTACTTATTTGCCATCCCTGTACTAATCAATTAGTCATACTTCAATTATTATTTAAAATGAGAATAATTGAAATATTGATTATTGTATTACTATATACAGTGGAGTAGCCAGTATTATGGTTTATGAAAGGTAGAGAGAGGAGTTACGTAAAAATTAAACTTTTATAGTTTTCGTAAATAAATAATGTAAATGAAGCATTTATTTTTATTCGTGAAAAAAAAACATTGGGGGTATTATTTTAAACACCCCTAGCTACGCCACTGACAATATAAAATAAGTACACATCTTAGTGCCCAGACTGAAATTATTAATGATTGTTATAATTTATTATAAGTAACTAGGTATTTTAGTAGTAACAAAGCAGTAATTTCTTTTTCAATGTGATTTTATAATATGTAAGAATTTGATATTTTAATTAATAATTATCAGTTAAATATAAAAAATGTGTATAAAAAAAAATATACCTATTTTAAATACATTTTAAATTCTTTAAAAACCTAAAACAAGGAATGATTAAGTATAATTTAATTTGTAATTTTTCAAAATATTCACAATAGCATTGGACTAATATATCAGAAGCTACAATAAATATTTATAATATTAATATAAAATCCAGATTTGAGTCAAATATTTTTTCATTATAATTGGTGAATTACTTCTTGAATATAAACACTCATAATTAAAGGTACTAATTTAATTTTAAGCAATTTTTTTTCCGTAATAGGTACCTAAAAGTTGAAACTATTTTATACTTTTCTTCCAACATATTCATAACAATAAAGTATTATAAATTAAAAACAATATACAATATTTGTTTAGAAGAATAATGTTATATACTATAAAATAAGTTATAAAATAATTCTTCCTCATATTTCTCAATTTTAAATTATCATACCAAATAAATTATGTACCTAGTTAATATTGTTCATAAAAATAAATTAAAATTCTCACCATTTTAATAATTATAATAAATAATCTATAATTATGAGTGTTTTATTTTTAACAAACACTCTAATGTTTAGATACTGTACGGGTAATTTTTTTTTTTTATATGGTATTAAATAGATTCCATACCTTTAATAATTATAAGTGTAAAAGTAAATATATTAATAATTTATAATAAATGTGTATCTTATTTGTCATACATACTTTGAAAGTGTAAGAATGTTGTTAATCATAACATTTTATTCTAAGTTCACTCCCTTAGAATAACCATTGATATATTTTTATTAGTTAGCTAAATCAAGAATATTTGTTTATAATGTTATAGCCACCTACTTTTGCAGTGTAATTATTAATTTTATTGCACATATAAATACATAGTTAAATTTAAAAAATGGACCATTCCGTGTTTTTGTCATATAGGAGATGAATACTTGTTTGCCGAAGCAGTGCAAGTATATGCTGTGGATAAGCGAGTAGATAATATTTATTGTATTTAAACTCTACTTCTGTTGACCATCTGTTCCAGATTTCTGTAAAAAAAACACAATTTTTTTGAACATAGATACATTTTTATCCTATGGTAACAAATGTGTTATAATTTTATCTATTTTAAATAATGTGTAATTTAGGCTGAAGTAAAATTGCGAAAAACAAATAATATAACACACACATATATATATATATATTACGCTATAAGGCAGAAGAAGATTTTTAAAACATTGATTCCCAGAAACAGTTGTTAAGTGCAGAATAAAGTGCAATTTTTTTATTAAGAATGTGTGTTTTTGAAAATAAATGTTGTTTTTAATTATCACTAAGTATGCACAGTAATGTGTGTTTCTAATGTGTTCCTAATCAGTGATCAGTACAAGTAATAAGGACAAAATAAATAATTATAATAAAATAATAAAACTAAGAAATACATTTTTTAATTTTTCAATACTACAATAAGTATAATTAAAATTAAATGGTTTACTTAAAAATGAAACCTATTTTTATTTTGATTGATCATCCACATTAATTCAACTTGTAATAATTAATTAAAACTTATAAATAATAATTCAAAATTGTATCAAATCAAACACAAATTACAAAAAAAAAAAAAATTATAATAATAATAATAATAATAATAAATAAATAATAATAATTATAATAAATATTATGATGTTAAAAATAATAAATAAGTAAAATAATAAACAATAAAATATATTTATATTTATTAGTGTAAAATAATGTCCCACAGCCACAGCCTCGATAATTTCTCTCCAGATACATTTAATCAGGCAGAAGAGGAGTTGTTCAGCCCTAGAGCACTGAATAGTTTTGTTTTCAAGCCGCTTTGTTTGCCCAACTCAGCCCCGCTCTGTCATAACAAATATAACCGACATTCTTAAACTTTTTCTCTTCTCACTCAGTATTTATTCTCTAAAACCCTTAAGTCTTTATAGGGCATCATTCGTTTATGGAGGGTTAACAACTATTGAAAAGCATTTATTGTAAAATATGTTAAAGAAATAAATTTCTATCTATGATTGTATTTTAAAACTTAATACAAACAACTAAAATACATAAAAGATTAAAGATGAGCAATAACAATATAATAGTTAATGTGTGACATGCATAAAATGTTATTCAAACCAAGAGCAAAATTAAATACAAAAAATAAATTGTAACTACAAACCTCGTCTAATTTTGTTCCAGTAGAACTGGTATCATACTCCAATGATTCCCTAGAACCAATCAAACGACTTGATCGGTTTCTCCTGTCATTACTATTTACACTACTAGTTGATCCACTAAGAATCTGTGCAACTTTGGCTTGTTTTACTATATCAAAAGCCTATGAAGATACATCAAATTAACAGTACATACATAAACATTATAAACTAAAATTAATGTTTTTTTTTAATTTTATATATAAAATTAAAATCCATTAATTATTTAGCAACCAAACATTTAGAGTAGAATAACATGTTTTATTTGTCAAAAATATATTTTTTAATGTTTTTACTCAATGCATAGCTCTTTAAATATTTGTATCTTGCAGCGGTGAAGAGTGGGTTGAAATTTTCAAAAAAAATCAACGAGATCTAGCTGGTAATAACATGTTGTTGGATAAAAAAAAATAAGTATGAAACAAGTGATAGGTACTACATCAGAATTACCAAACACCAATGCAATAAGAATAATTAGACTGGTTTAAAAATTTTTTTTGTATGTTAGGAGAATATAAAAATAATTAAAAAGTTTGTAGCTGATGAATCACATAAATCAAGCAAAAAACCTTGGAATAAACCATAATTTTACATTGAAATAATTACACTTCACCACTGGTATCTTGCAACATATTATATTGAAATGTAATTAAACATAAAAAACTTTTTAACCAATAAAAATGTTTTAATTTTCTTTCTTACATACCTCTTTTCTAGAACGTAATGCACAGTCTTCAAGAGTTTCTGCAGCTTCATATTTTCCTTGTCTTCTGTATAATGCTCCTAGATTTTTAAGTGTGGTAGTTACTGTTGGTGAATCTACTTTAGCAGCTTTATGCCAACCACCATACTCTGTATATGGTGCTGCACCTGTACTTTTGTTTTTATTTTCTTCACGTTCTTCAGCCACCTGCCATATTGGTTTATTATCGCCTGTAACATTATATTACTTATCCATTTAAAAAAAAAAAATGTTGTCTTTTGGTGAAATTTGAAAAATGTTCTAATTGTGTAGAAAAATATTTAATATAATTCTTAACATTTTCTTAACTGAATATTATTAGTTAAATTTATAATTTTAATCCTTAGAAATTTACAATAATGTTATACAAAACAATTTTTTTTTTCAATTTAAAAACAGGGCTTGGACTTGATAGTCTACTAATTATTATTAAATACAAATGAAAATAGCAGAGTAAGCTATATATTTTGTTGCTATATATTTGTTTTATGCATCAAGAATTCCAAAAACAAAATTTAATGTCATGTATTTTGCATTTCTTAGAAAACTTTAGATTAATAATGCTATTTTTGACAAGTTTAGAGAATATTATATATATTTTTAGTGCTATACAGTCAAAGCCCTGTCTATGAATTTTAAACATTTATTTAAAACTGATTAAGTTAAATATTTTTTTTTGACCAAGTTATGGGATATAATAATAATATAAATTTAATATGTATTAAGCAAATGTTTAATATGAAAACTATTGATGAATTGTATATTTAATATTTAAATTGTCTATATTTTGTTATTTATAAATTATACATTTTAAGAGGGTGTCGGTGCACAATTTGTTTTCTCTTTGAGCCACATGCAACACAGCAAATACAGTCCAGCAGCTTTAATTTAGTGTTATTGGCTTATTAATATAAGACAGAATTTACCTTTTATCAAACTTAAAGGTAACATTTAAAGAGGGTATAATTAAACAATTTATTTACTTATTGGCCCACGTACAATATAGCAAATTTGGGTTCAGCAGTTCCAATTTTATGTTGTTGACTATTTAATATTAGAGTGAATAGATCTTCATTAAACCTAAAGGAAAGAATATCCAAGGCATATTATAACCTTTCACAGATATTATAATTTTATAGCAAATATGGACGTTTGAAAAAATTTTATAACTTAATTTTATATTAAAATACCAATTAACCTCCATAAGGTTCCTTAGATTATTACCCTTAAGTTTGATAATGGGTTAATTAACTATAATAATAAAGCTAACCAACACAAGAATAAATCTACTGAATGTTTATTTGTTAGGTTGCAAGTGGATCAGAGAGAAAACAAATTGAATGCTGATACCCTCTTAATACTTTTAGTTAGTACTGTATGCAAGTAACACAGGTAATTGGAAAAAGAGTATAATTTAAATCAAAAACCATGAATAATTATAACAAATTTTTATTATCACCCGAATTACTAATTAGATCAATTCCATTTCATTGCATCATATTTATATTGATTTTTAAATCATTAAACATTTATTAATAAATAATATAAAAGCTGAATACCAAATAATAATAAAAAATTGCAGGAACGTGCAATATAATTCAATGACTATTGTCCATTTATAAATAAACAAATTTTTAAAACAAACTAGTCTAATAGGCAAACTTAAAAAATGTATAATAAGACTTAAACATATTCCAAAATATTCAAAATATCTAATAATAATAATAGTAATTATAATAATGGATAATTAATTAACAATTCATTAATAAGTATAAATAGTATGAATAGAGTACATTTATTTACATAACAATAATTACTTTTCTTTTTTAAATATATATAGTCATATTATTATATATTGATACATATCAATAGTATTTTATTTTCATATACTTTAATGCTGAATAGTGGGAAACATCCAATATTATTTTTTAAATATTACAATTTGAATCAATTTTTTTAAAAATAAAATATTAATAAAACCATTAGGAATATCTTTAAAAAAAAAAAAATGTTCAAGATTATCTTAAGGGCAGTTAATCTAGAGTATCTGGAATTTTAATGTTTATCACATTTTGTCATCAATCATCACTATCAACTGTGAATTGTACAAATGAATGAAAACTATTTCAGTGCTCCATATTAGTTGATAAAAATAAAATATTTGTATTGAGCCCATGAAATTATATCAAAATTAGCTTATTTGAATAGTTTTAATATAATTAAAAAAAAATTAGAAAAATTAATTAATGAGATTAAAATAAAAATATTAACTGTAAATAATATAATGTCAGTCATAATAAAATTCTATACTAATGATTTAACCTTAAGTTAATTCAATTCTTTTTTATTCTTTTTAAATAATTTTAATAGTTGTCATTGCATAAAATAAATTATGTTTATTAATAGTTCAATTAAGTTTTTGAAAATCTCTTACAAATATAGTGAAAAAAAATTTAAAACATAAAATTGAAATATTATTTATAAAAACGGGAATTTTCAAATCAAATAATAATAATGGAAATAAAGTACTATTGACTATATTTTAATAAAATAAATTACATATTAAATAATAGAAAATACTTATACCCTAAGAGATTGAATATCTTTGGTTATAATATTAGTAAAGAGATTCAATGTCATAACAAAATATAAAATAAATTTATATAATAAAATAATACAATTTTATTTGAACATTTAAAAATATGATTTAAGCACCATGCATTGCAAACTAAAATTTGAATATTTAATATATACTATAGCCAAACAATAATAAAACAGATCAATATAATTACGAAAAAAAAATTATAAAAACAAAACTGTTGTATCAGCTAATATATTTTTTATGAAGTTACTTGTACTTAATTTTATGCCATATAGTATTATTATTATTATAATTATATATATGTATCAGATCTTATAACCGTATGTAGTTATAGGAATGTACGTAACCTACCCTGTAACCTGTCTTATTCTTATAACTTAATAAATAATAGTATATTTTTATGCTTTGGAATTATTATTATTAGCCATTGATGCCCATTCCTTTTCGTCACCTAATAAAAAAAAATGTAAACAATACGTTTACCTCTCTTGTTTACAAGATTTTTAAGGGTTGATAATTTACATGCATTTTAAAATTTAGTGATCATTTTTTTAAGTATTAGCACAGATACATACATTTTTAGCATCAAATATCTGATTAAAGATAAATGTAATATTGTTTAAATTCTTAGAAATCTCAAGAAATAAGTTACTCACCATCTATTGTTCCAAACTCTCTTTCATGAGCTCTAGTTAACACCTGTTTATATAGTATTTCAGCTTCCTTATATTTGCCTTGTTTTAAATAACAGGAAGCTAAATTATTTTTTGTTTTAGCTACATTGGGATCATCCGGTCCTAGCTTCTTTTCATATATTTCCAATGCCCGTTGATAATATCGTTCTACTTCTTCATATTTACCCTGTAAATTAATTAAACATTACTTTTCATAATCTTTTGTATTACAATTTTTTAATTAACTTTATTTATGAATAAAAAAAATTAAATTCACTAAACATTATGTAATGCTCCAGAACAAATAAATATACGCAAATAAGAAAAGTATGATTTATCATCTCCATCATATGTCACGCATAACATAGCATACAATTTGAATTGTAATAATTTGAATCCTGGGATAACATAAGACCATATAAACTATTCTATAGATTCTATCTATATATACTATTATTGCATCATCTTAAATAGTTAAAATATTAATTATTATTTAAAGCTTTTATATTTTAAAATACTGCGGTAACCAAGTTCTTATCATCATTGTATCTCATCCCCTAGTACCCTACATCACCAAAGAATTAAAATAAGATGATATTGATGTTATGAACTAGTTTAGTGTTACCGTTTCGTCATTTAAATGTCATAAGATAAATACTTAATGATCATTATAAATAATAATAGTGTTGGACATGTTTAATTTTCTGTTTTAAATCCGTCTTTATTATTTGTTTAAAATAAAAAATGTGTTATAAGAATACATTTGCAGTAAAAAATTTAAAACATTATGTAGTTTGTATGGGCAAAAATAAAAACGCCTTTTAATCTATTATTAGTAAAACTCAGTCAAAATATTTTAAAATTGTGTCAAGTATAGAAAATGCTAAAATAGACTTATGGTGAAAATTTGAAGTACTGTTATTTATAGAATTACAACAAAACATCCAAAAATTGATAGAGGAGAAATAGTTAATTTACGGGTGAACATGCAAGGTTAAAAAAATGTTTAAATGCAAACACTTATAAAAAAATATCATGACTTTTTTTATTATTATAGATAGAAAAACATAGGAGGAATTATGTATTAAATTAATTTATATTATTTGGCCATTCTTTTTTTTAAATACATAGATTTTAGAAAGTCAAGCCAGGTTCACACTACACCGTGTTGTGTGTTTCATATTTTTCATAGACCTTATACTAATAGATGGAACGTGGTTGTAGTTTTGGCGTCTAAGTGTGACGGCGCTGATCAAGGTAGTACAACGTACACCGCACATGCACAATAGATGATACAATACTCTGTATATTACTGTTTATAATATATATATATATATAATAATATATAATAATTTATATAATATTATATAATTATAATATATAAAATAATATTATATATATTATATATATTATATATATTGTATATAATGTAACGCAAACCGCACCACCCACCCGCATCCTGCCTGGATGTTCCGTCTATAGTAATTTTATGTTTATACCAAAATGCAATATCAATGATATGTATATTGTACTTGGTGATAACATAATATTATATTATTTTAGTAATCACTTATCCACACAAATGTAACGACACTGCATAGACCTTATACTAATAGACGGTACGTGGTAGTAGTTCCGGTGTCCAAGCGTGACGGCGCTGATCAAGGTAGTACACCGTACACGCGCATTAGATGCATACAATACACTGTATATTACTGTATATAATATATATATATCACTGAAGCGTAGACCGCACCACCCACCCGCATCCCGCCTGGATGTTCCGTCTAGTAGTATAAGGTCTATGCGACACTGTCAAAAGTTGAATATAATATTATTCAACCATGCGGTATCGTTTGGTAACTGTGGTAACCGTAATTATTTTACACGACATGGTGTAGTGTGAACCAGGCTCCAAAATACCTTAAATCGCTAATAATATACCTATATCATATGTATGCTAAATACATAAAATTTTACATTATTTTAAAACTTTAGGCATATTGAATACGTTTTGATAAATTTAGTAGAAGAAAATTATAGTTTGAATTTGTTAAAATCCTGGTAACAGGGCATCATTTTTTAAGAGTAAGTAAATCTGAAGTATCTATATTCTATATTAAGTAATATTAAAATCTTCTTTACTATGTTATCCCGGTTTCTTTTGGAACTTTTTTTTTAAAAAAAATCTGTTATCTCCTTCAGTAGCAAATAATGATCTTGTAATAGTCAATGGTGTATCTAGTTCCAATTCTACTGATGCTACGATTCTATTTTCAAAATATTTTTTCCCCCTTGACATCTAACACCCCAAATAGTTCTTATTTTTTAACTTGTTATTCTTCTTTAAAGCTCATTTTTTAATGTGTATAAACTTTATAAACTTCTAGCTGAGCCTGTATGGCTTATATTTAGGCATTTAATCGCCTCCAATATTTTGAAATCCTAAAACTTGGTTAAATAAGACTTACTTTGAAATCACATGATTTTGCTGTCACAAATAACCAGTAGCGTATTTATAAATTTCATACGGTGGGGGACCAAAAAATGATAATCATACATTATCATAAGTTATAACTAGAGCCCGGATTTATATGCATTTAAAAAGTGTCAAATATGATGCAAATATGCAAGGAAAAAGTGGCTCAATATGCAATTATATGCCATATTATGTTAAACATTATGAAACGTTATTTAAAAAAAAAAAAAAAACAAATGTTTACACCAAGGAAAGTAGTACCTACTAGATATTCTATCATAAACAAAAGAATATTTAAATGGTTAAACATTTAATACTTTAAAAACCAAAATACAATATTTTATAATCTTCATTTTTTCATATTTTAAATTGTTCAAACGTCTACAACACTCAGAAAACTTAAAAAAAGAATAAAAAAAAAATAAAATAAAATCATCTATAAGTATTATTCTTTCTGAAAAAAAATTGTAAAATTGAGTTACTGCCTTATTCGTTACGAACATCGAAGTAACAACATATTATGTCGAAATTCAGGTTTATGTGAATTATTGTTGTTAATATAATATTAGCCATACGTTCTCCGATATCATGCAGTATTTCAAAAATGACAATATTTTAAGAATATTCTTGTAAAAGACCTTGTCAACGATTTTTTTCTCTTTTAAAATAACTAAAATATAATTATCTTAAATAAAATAGGCAATTTATTAAAAACCTATTAAATATGCATATTATATGCACTTATGAACCAATATGCAATTATCCTCTAAATATGCAAAATATGCAATATAAAATTTGGTGTTTAAATTCAGTGTGAGATGAACCGTGGACATTTTAGAACCCCCTAGACGTGCATACACTTAGTAAAAACATGCAAATGCATATAAATCCGAGCTCTAGTTATAACTCATATTTTTCAAGTCAAAATAATGTAATAAAAAATAATAAAATATGGTGAATAAGAGTGGCACGGGCTCCAAGTGTCCCTTTAAATAAGTCCCCCTACAAATTACCATCCTATTTTCCGTGACAACTGCTGATGATATTGGATCTATACTGATTTCGCTAAGGTTTTCAACCTTAATAATCACAACATGCTTATGAATACACTAGAAAGCATAGATATTAGATATTGATTAACTTCATCTCTCAAAGCTCCCCCATTCCTATATATCCAGTAGGTTGCTTTGGGTAAAGGTTCTCTCTACTATTTCTGATCAATATACTCCCTTTTTTGGCATACTTCAAAGAGATGTACTTTCTCCGTTACTATTTGCCCTATTTGCTACGTCGGTTCTCTAGCATCCAAAACTTCTAATCTTTTCCAATTATATTTCTACAAATTCAATCTATTTCTGACTTCCATCTACTCTAAAAGGACTCTCAGAGTCTAATAGCCTGAGGATGGGCCTTCGACTTAATATTTCCAAGTGTACAATTATGACTTTTTCCACTATTAAAATTGCTTTGAAAAGGATGTCTAAGAAATTACATGGGATTACATCTCAACTGGATTTCTAGTATACACTAATTTAGCCAATGGTTTATCCTTAAAAATACTAATATTCAAATGTACAACACTACTAATTTATAAAATTAATATACAAAAAATTACTTGATTTTGGCACAGCAGGGCTAAGTTGTTCAATTGTTTAGCTACATCTGGATGTCCTTTACCTAATACTGCTTCTCTGATTTCTAAAGCTCGTTTACACAACGGTTCAGCGTCTTTGTATTTACCTCGTTTTCCATAAAGTACAGCTAAATTGTTTAATGTTGCTGCGACCTAAAGTATTAAAGAATATGTTAGAATATAATATATAATATACATAAACTATTAACAATTAAATATTACAGCGGGATGATTTTCTCCTAAAGTCTTTTCACGTATTGCCAAAGCATCATTCAGTAAATTAGCAGCATCTTTATACTTGTTTTGATCTCTACAAATTAAATATGTACATATGTATATTCATAACACAATGTTAAAGATTATTGAAATATCCAACAACATTTAAAGTTATTTTTATAGTAAAATTACCTATAGACAAGAGCTAAAATATTCAACATGGTAGCTACGTCTGGGTGATCATGGCCTGATGTTTTTTCTAAATCCTCCAAAGCTTGTTTACATAATGGGACAGCAACTTCATATCTTCCTTGGGACGCATATTGAATCACTAAATTATGTAATGTCCTTAAACGTGCCGGAATCTCATAACCAGCTCCAGCATTTACTTGTTGAGCAAACTGTGATGGTGGTGTAGGTGATAATGCTTATAAAATAAAATACATTATTGAAACATAAAAAATGCTCACTATTATTCTGATTTGGTCTTAAATTGTACAATTAATACATTTATTAAAAATTGTAATAACAGACTTAACTTTTTTACCTAATTCATGTATATTTTTAAAAAAAAATGTATTACTATATCACAACTTACTATTTCTTTCTTCATTTTCATCATCTGGAAATAAATCAACAACCGGATCATCGTTTTTAGATTTTTCTTGTTTGTTTTCGGTTTGATCTTCAGTCTGTAAGTAACTCATAATTGCATTCAAATGGTCTAAAAACCAAATTTTGATTTATAAAAAAAAAGTAAATACCTTATCAGCATCAAATTTACTGATAGATGCCATAAACTCTAAATGT
Organism: Acyrthosiphon pisum; assembly: GCF_005508785.2. Lineage (NCBI taxonomy): Eukaryota > Metazoa > Arthropoda > Insecta > Hemiptera > Aphididae > Acyrthosiphon > Acyrthosiphon pisum. The sequence goes on along the minus strand of NC_042494.1, from coordinate 73,881,219 downwards.
TTATTTTGTTCATCTAATAATGCAACAGCCTGTTCAGAAGCCTGTAATTTTTGTTGTGTATTTGCTAATTCATCTCTTAGCCACGCGTTTTCTTGACAAAGTCTACGGACCTGAGTTCTTAATTTTTGTTTTTCTGCTTCTACATTTTGAAGATGGGAAGCCAAAGCTAACATAACCTAATTAAAAGTTTGTTCGGTTATAATTAACTATTAATTATTAAATACAAAATTATCTTGAATAGACAAATAATATGCTTCAAAAGATAAAAAATAATTGAAAAACCAATAGATTCATTGTAATTAACAAAACCTTGATAAAATATAGGTAAACATGTTAAAAAATAATAATATTATATACATTATTAAGTTAGACTATTCTTAGAAATGAAAAATAATTATAGTGTACGACACGAAAATTGGCTCCTGATCGTTGTGAACTTAGCAGCCATTTCACTAAAGACTTTACTAAGGCTCAAAATTATATGTACTAAAGACATACAAAATATGCATGTATTTATGCACTTAATATATGCAACAATATGCAAACGATAATGCATTTTAATTAATAATTAAATTAAGAGCAGCGGTAAAACTTGTACCTAATTGTAAAGGTGCGTCCACACTTAAGCAAAATTACATTGTTCAAAAGTGTGCGCCGCAAATATTTCTTGTGGCGCAAGTGATCCATAGGCAGCACACCAAATCTTACGTGAGGCACAACTAGTTGTATTATATTACACAATTTTTATCCTTATTTTTTGATTTAACACAAAATCGTGGATTTTGGAATTGTTTGGTTCATATACATCGAATAAATAGTTTTTTCTTAATATTGACTCGTCCGAACAATAAAAAATTACAAAATATGCAGAAATTTGCATTTGAAAACCATTTATATGCAATGAAAAATCGTAAAACACAGTAATATGCAGTACATATCAAAAAATGACAAAATATGCAAGAATAAAACTTTGTACTCCGGATATATTTACTATAATTCAAACTTATAGCTTATCTTGCTACCTTTTGTTCTGATAAAAAAAATATGCAATCGCATATAAATCTGGGCCCTATTTATTACAAATTATCGATAATTGAAATTAAAATATTATAGGGATTATAAGTTATTAAAACAATAATTAACTTTGGTAAAATTCTTAAGAAATGTACTATATAATATATCATTAGGTACTAATTTATCATGTTTATTATTTATTGAAAAAAACATAATGCTATTTTATTTAACTACTAACCATAATAATATTAGTGACCTATGTTAACCTAACATAAATATTAACTATAATATATTTGTTTAAAGAGTAGACATATACATTATACAATAATATAAATAATCATTACTTACTACTGCTTTATGGTAATAAACATATATTATATCATGAGTTATATTATATACATTAGGTATTAGTTATTATAGAAAAATTTGTAATTTGATAATTATATTATGAGATTTAAGGTAACAAATAATTTTATATTGAATATATATTAAAAGAACCCATTGTTTGAATTAGATTATTGTAGATGTGTAAGGGTTACGATCTCTTATGTTATTTTTTTTTTATATTTTGAATTATCCTACAAAATATGTTCATTAGAACATGAGATATTATTTATAATTTTTACTTCAAAATCTAAAGCAACAAACTACTTTATTTAAAGGCACTTTAAGGTTTCAAAAGTGGCAAGTTGTATAGATACTTTCAATTTGTAATAAAAAACTAAACTACTAACCTGAGCTTCTCCAAGACCCAATTCTGTCATATCTAAAGTTTTTTGAAGCATTGACTGTTTTTCCTCTGGTTGCATTGTATTTTGACCAGAAGGGTTATTAGATGCTGTTAACTCATTTTTCAGGGCTTCCAATCCTTGGGCAACAGTCTTAATACCAACCATCATTTCTTCTTGAGACATCACAGTCATGGTAACTAAAAATAAAATTAGGTTATAATTTAAATTATTTATTTAATAATACATAAATATAATAAACATATTCTATATTCTTTTACTGTTTAATTATAATTGATAATTATTTTTGATCCAGAAAATAAATAAACAGCTATTAAAATCCATGTTATATATGTGTATAGCAAATTATTATAAATCCAAAAAATTGAGAAATGTGACTTAAAAATGGAGATTAGGTCGTAGAAATCAGTCTAAATTAATGTTAAGTTTGCTTTCTGGGGTAAACCTCCCAAACCCCCGTTATAAGTGTCACTTGAGTTTTACTTAAAAATAACTATATGATAAAAGTGTCAAAGCGTGATAGGGAGTTATTCATTAAAAAGAATATAAGTATATTCTCCCCTTAATGGCACATCCTCAATATTAATAATATATTATATACATATATTATTGTTAATTATTGTACACTTTGAACCTATCATGATAGTTATTTTTCTGAGAGAATTTGAATTATAAACAGGAGGGGCTAAAAAGTAAAAATATGTAAGGAGGTTAAAAACCTCTCTAGGGAGGCTAAGCACCTCCCTAGTTACGTCGATGCCAAAAAGCATAAGAAGTCACTGATATTGAAAAAAAATGCCCGATATTTTACAGAGCCTAATGAAATGCATTTATATCACGGATATTAGTATAGAACCAAGTTATTTTGCTCTTAAAATCTAAGATATCCTTATAACATAGATCAAAGGAAAAATATTACATAATCAAACATTATCAAAGATAGCTTGAACAATTGATTCTTAAAATTAACTTTAAGTTAAATTTAAACTAAACATTTTAAATACATTAGATTTATCTACTTATTTTTTTTATGATACTTATTTATTAATCAATTTACCTTATTTTTGTAATCTATTGGTTAGAAAATATAAATAACCTTTTCCACAATACTTTGTATTTACAAACAGTTTCACGTACTTTGTATGTTATGTATCCATTCTAAACAAAATAAATATATAGGTATTATACTTTATTCAATAATAAATAAATAATAATAATATATTAATATATTAAAACATTTTAGTTGCCTTACATTATTTGACAAAATCAGTTTTTTAATGTATCTACATTAAATAAAAGAAATCATATATCATAAAATATTGTGTGGTCATTCTTACAACATTGTAAACTATTAATACCATTAAAAGATATTATTTTCTGGGTAAAAGTAGTAAAAACATTAACATATTGAGTGCATTTAAACGGTTTATTAGCAAAACTGCAAATACGAATCGTAGTGGGAAATTACTAGTCTATAAGTACGAAAAGAATATTATTGATTAAAATAAAATGGTTTTAATGTGATGTATTCCTTACTCGTATATTTCGCACCGATGTTGCAACTAAAGGCACACGCGACTTGTAGACAGTAGTTCTTCTGACATACAAGTAATCAGTAATCACACATTTGCGCGTAGAAGCATAGAGATTTTAAGATTTTATGAACAATAAAATGAAAATTAACATTTAACAGGTGAATGAATTCAGAAAAAACCTTTCACATATACAAACGTATCATGTACCTATATCGCATATTAAATAGGAAAAAAAGAATAAAATGTTGGATGGTTTGTGAACAACTGTGGTATATGCATATGACATCACAATACCCTGCTTAGGGTTGTCCTTATCAGTTGCTACACAACTATCGATTATTGTCATACTGCAAATCTATTAAACATCGTTTTTATGTGGACGTGTTGAGTTCGTCATGAACGCATGTTTCATATTGGTTGTAATTGGTTACACGGGTCCGGGACTACATGGTTGCAAACTATATGATAACCGATGTCATTCCGACATTATTTATACACGCCTTGTACACGAAATTGTTGAACTAGATCCCAACAACACGGTATCGTACTATCGTGTTGTAAGAGACAATGAACACCCACTAATTTAGTTCATGGTTCTTACCCACAGATATAAAATACTATACACTATATGTAAAATACCAAGTTTTATATATCTATCTATGGTTCTTACCAAGGTGTATTGATATTATTAAGCCTATTGGGCTTGCTATGGAAACCAACCAACCACAGCAAATAATTTTGCACGTACACTTGAAGGAGGGTAGAGGTAGATTTAAGGCATAGATTATGGACACATTGGAAACCGACTTAGATTATAGGCGGGTTTCCACTTTCCACTATACAGGTGTGCGGGCATATAAATCCTTTGCTGTGATTGTTTGGGTAGGCTAAGTTACCACACGATTAACCACGATACCAAACAGTTGGACATTTATGTTGCTGAACATTTTTCGAGTACACGGCAAACGTGTGTATAGTGGAAACCCGCCTTATGTAAAAAATACTATCCATCAATATAGTATTTTACCATTTTTAATTTTAGTAACAAAAATTTTTTTCTACTCTTTAATGCGTCATCGAACGTCGCTAGGCTTTTATTACTTTTCCATGCCAAGGCATACAAGTATGGTAATTAAACCATTTTCTTTAAATTTTTATTATTGAAAATAATCGAAAGATCGCAATAGTCGGCACACAATTGTTTTACACAATCGATACAAATTCAGGTCTGTTGTAATTAAACCACATTATACCAATATGGAGGTAGGTACTTGATTTGTGTATTATTTTGAATTTTGTTAATAAGTGATATCGTCTGTCAATAATAACCTTAAATCTACGTCTATACTACACTAATATGTTCTGTCGGTTCTGATGTATCTGCTATAGTATGTACTATGTATTACAAAAATGACAATTTGTCAATACGCTTGTTATAATTAATAGTGTACATTATATTACTCGTACCCCGTTCCTGTATTGCCAGTGTAGATTTTGCGTGTGCTTTGTTTACTGGCTTTAAGCTTGAGTAATAAGTAGTTACTAGTTTTAGTAACTATTATTCATCAAATAGCTATTAATTATTATCCGTTAAATATTTCCAATTCGTAAGTTTTATGAAATATTACGTATTTAACTATTATTTTATATCATTAACTGTTTATTTCGCCGGTAGTAGTCTTGAATCTATACTGTGGATCTATTTGTTGTGTTGTACATTTTTGTCATCAGCTTGTCCGTATTATATTAACTTCATATTCGTTGATAATATTGTATTAAAATATATATTGTGAGTTATAAGTGTATAAGTTAAAGGTAAGATTTAAATGTTACTAAATTATCACAAGTGTGCCTATAACAATAACAATAACATAATTTAACTTGTATCTAGGTTAGTAATTAAACTAGGTTCTTATGTAAATGTACAAGGATTGTATTATATAAACAGTCCATACCATTTTTCAATGATTAAACAGCATTTCGGCACAAAGGTGGCTTGTGTCCAATACTCCTTGATTATTGGAAAATGAGTACCTAAGTATATGGTTTCACTGCAGTATCACTCTGTGTTTAGTTGCTGATCGTATTCTATATTTTTTTTATAGACCTGTTGTTGCAGCTAAACTTAAATATTCTTGCAATGGATAGTTGTCATGTCTAATCACTGCATGGAATCTACCTTAAAACCTTGTTTTATTTTTCTATATATTTTGTGTAGTGTAGACTATATTTTTCATACGCCTTAGAACTACCTACACGCACTATACATTTTTCATCATTGTTCGGTGTTTATCCAATGTTAACAACATTTAGCAAAAATCAAAATGCAGTTTTCATTTTGTTTCGGTTATACAATATTACAGTGTGTCTGTTTTAAAGCCCCATATATTATTTTTGTACATTGTTCCTACAACTCTGAACACTGTCCACGGATAAATTAAACTGTTGTGTGTGACTAGGTTAAACTGCTTTTGAAATAACTATACCTATATTATTTTATCTACTAAAAAGTTTAAAAAAAAAAAGAATGTCTATAATTTATGATACTTTCATCTTATCACTTTTCTTCAGATTTCGATCTTGAGAATTTAAGGAAAAATTATTATCATTTGCATAGTTTAACTTGCTTTTATACAGGCGGGGATCCAGAAATTAAAAAAGCGGGCTAGATGAAAAAATGTACGATTATCAATCACTCATTAATGTCTATAAGCAATATAATATAATATCTTTAAAGTGTGGTATTGCTCCTCTAACCTCTTTACTTAAGTTAATAAACTGAAAATTAAGGTAATCTTTGAAATATTTAAAGTGCCTACGGGATGGGGAGCTTCAGCTCTTCTTGTATCCGCGCTTGCTTCTATACTCTACACACATTAGAAAAATTACCTATTTTTTATTGTTATCTAATAAATTTGCATAAAATATATTGTTATCTTTCCCATTATTTAATATAGAGTGAATCTTTGAAGGAGTAATAAGTTTTAAAGTATTACAGCTATTAGAAATTAATTAAGTTATGTTATGAAAGAAAACTTATTTTTACAGATTTAACCATTTTTTTCCTTATGCACTAATTATAAAATATATTTTAGGGTGGCTTGTATAATTTTTAGAAAATGGAAAGAGGTGGAAGAGGTATAAGAAGAGCTAGAGGTGGTCGTCCTTTCATTAGAGGTTTTTATCGTGGTAGGACACCAAATAGAAAAGGAACAATGCGACGTCCAATGGGAAGTAGATCAAGACTGTCTAGCTCTAGAGATAAATATGAATCTTCATACAATGATAATGATCGAAGTGATTCACGTGAAAGATCGTGGGATTCTAAATCAGACAAAGATATCTCAAAAGAAAAACATGATGGAGATGATTCTTCGCCAATCAGCAGAAGTAAATGGGATAAAGATGAAGACCATAGTGAAAAAAATGATGAGCGTTACTCAGATAAAAAAGGTTATTATGATGCAAAGTATTATAGACGTGCATCTGGACACCCACATAGGGGTTATAGACGACCATATCAAAATAATTATTGGGATAGAAGTGATCGTGGAAGACATCATTCACCACAAAGTCAATATCGTGTAAGACCCTATAATTCGCCTTCTAGACATAGACGTTATTCTCGTTCTCCTGATAGACGTAGATCACCAAGTAGATATCGATCTAAATCACGATCTCGATCTCACTCACATTCTCCTAGCAGATCCCGACGCTACACTACTCCAAAACTTAGATCGCCTAAGAGAAGATCTCCATCACGACGGCCTAGGTCACCTAATGCACAAGATCAGTCCATAGAAAAAACTCAAGCAGTAAAGAGTAATTCTGATGACGAAAATAATTCTGATGATTTTGTTGAAAAGTTAAAAGCCTCAAAAGGTTCTAAAACACCAGGCAGAGTAGAGTATACAGAAAAAAGCGATGATGAATATTGGATTGAAACTAATAAAATTGATTCTAAAGATACAAAAGATGCAAAAAAATCTAATAGACCAGAATATTCTTCCAAAAGCTCTAAAACTCCTGGACGACCAGAAATTTCTAGTAATGATAAAGATGAACACTGGATAAAATCTCAAACTTCCAAGACTTCAACTAAAAATCAATATTCTAATAGTTGGGATGATTCTCCTATTCGAGAGAAATCTATTCCTAAGGTACTAAAAACACCTGGTAGAAAAGATTATTCCGCTAAAGATGACGATTACTGGATAAATTCTCCTCCCACTGAGACTAAAAAAGATCGTAGTTCAAATGACGTATACTCAAACAAGACAATAAATAAAGATTCTACAACCATGTATGTACAAGAATTAAGTTCATCTGATTCTGAGCCAGAAAAAAAAGTTACGAAGAGAGCCAGGTCTATGTCATTAACTAACTCTGATAAAAGTGATACTCCACCGTTAAATGCCGAACAGTCTAATAAATTAGGAAATCGGTATTCTCAAGCTCCACCTTCATCTTCCAGAGCGCCAAATTCTATTTTAAAGGAACCACCACCTCCTACACTACCTGCTACACCCAACAATTTACCATTATATAATTCACAATGGCCAGGAATACAGAATTCTGCCACTCCATATTCATCAACTACAAACTATGTCCAACCTCAACCTTCACAATTCACAGCTTACCAACAACGACAACCAGTTCCTGTAAGTACTATTAATGATGTAAACTTTTAAGACAGATTTTGATAGTTGAAGTCAAACTATTATGCATTTATATCACTTTTGAATAATTATCCCAATAATTTACTCCAGAATTTTGGATAATATATTTAGGTGGTACCTATATATATCAGTGGCGTATTTACAGCGGGGATATGGGGGATAGATCCCCCCCTTGACCTTTTTTTTTTGTAAAATTAAGTTTACTTATTTTCTGTATTTCTCAATATGATACTACTTTTAAGTTTTAAGTAGGTACCTATATCTGTTTCTAAATTTTCTAGCCGTTGTAATTTGTCCGCTTTGATATAGGTACTATACGCCACTAGTCGATCGTGGCATAAATATCGGAAAATAAAAATATATATCTATATGGTGGTATGGTATACTATATTTTTGAATTCTCTGCGAATTATTTTTCATGCATGAGTGTTTATAATAAACCCGATAAATAGTCGGTAAATAAAACAAAATTACCATGAAGACTGTAGATTTACCATAGGGCATGGGTTTATTTTTAGTGACTGAAAACATTGTATTCACCTCTGGGTTACATGCTTTAGATGTTTGTGATAAAGAGGTTTATCCAAATATTCATGAACTCTTGAAAATATTTTGTACTTTTCCTGTATCAACTGCTATACACCTGAACGACGTTTTTCAAGTTTTTATTAAGTATTAAGTCTCACCTAATAAATAGTATGACAGAAGTAAATATTTTATCAATTTTCCTATCTAATATTGAATAATAACTATAAATTAAATAGTACCTAATTATTATATACTATGTTTATTGTTTATTATAACCGACTTAGACACTTAGGGGCCGTTTTACAATCATAGTTTAAATTTTACCAGTCGAATTTCGCGGTTTAACATTAGTTTAACTATTGTAATACGGACCCTTATAAAGAGGACGCTACCC
>NC_042494.1:73856008-73871253 GCF_005508785.2 Acyrthosiphon pisum | reverse complement strand
CCAATCAAGGGATTGTATAATATAGATCTGAAAAATGTTGTAGATATAACAAAACCCCCTCCTAACATAACATCGATTACACCAGGTATGATTGCGGTTTTAATAAAACTAATATTAATTTATATTCTTTTACTGTGGCACTTTATCCCATTAAATTATAAAGTTAATTTATATCAATTAATAATTTATTTATATTAGTTATAATACTACTATAACTTAAATTACAGAAATGTCTACTAATAAATAACAAACTTAAGTACTGTTATATAAAGTATACAAAATATAGTACTATTATATATTTTATTAATTAGTGACATAATTATAATAATAATAATAATAATAATAAACAGACATAGGTATTGTTAGAAATTAAGTAATAATATTCTTTACTGATTATTTTGACTATAGTACCAGATACACAAACTAAAAGTTCTCAGGATAGCATTTTTGAAATGCAACGTGAAACATATGCTACAAAACTGTTTAGTTTAAAAAAAGAACTTGAGACATTACAAATTCAGTATGACACATTTAAGTTGGATAATACAGATGGTCGTCGTAATAATGAATTAAAAAAAAATAGAAAAGCACAGGTATTATTTAATTTTTTAATTTAAATAGCACGTTTGGAATGCATAATATTATGTAACATTAAATTCAACGATATTATTTGTAATGCGCTGACTGATGTATAACAATATTATATGTACCTTCTTTCTTAGGATGATGTAAATGGAAAAATTAAGGGTGTAAATAATATTCTTGAAGTATTAAATACAATGATTCCAAAAGACTCAATAAAAGAAATTAAAAAAGTCGAACCGAAAAAAATAGTAATTACTATTAATACAGTATACTGGGTGATTCTTTTATCATAGAATCTATGATAAAAGAATCACCCGGTATTTAATTTGATATTTAATTAACTTATTTTTTTTTAGACAACAGAATCTGAGTATGTGAAAACCCCTACAGAAACTGTACAACAAGATGAAGTTTCTAATATACGTAAGAATCGACATCGCAGTACTTCTTCATCTTCATTGGAACTAAAAAAAAAAAGGAATAAATCTAATAAATCCAATAAATCAAAAAAATCTTCGAAAGTACATTCTTCTTCAGAAGAAGAAACTGATTCTAAGAAATCATACAAATCTAAAGAGTTAATTGATACCAGTAAAAAAACAAAACGTAATGAGAAACTACCTCAATTCAATCATGTTTACTGTGATTCATGCATTCATTGGTGTCAGCCATGTAATATTTTTCCAAAAACTGCAAAAGAATATTTAACACATTTGCACAGTGAATCCCATACCAAAACTTTGGAGGTTTGTAACATTTTTTTAAATAATATTAATAATATTTTATAGTATTTTATTTTAGTAAAATAATTTTTTTAATATAAAATAAAATAATAATATATCAAATATTCATTGTATATAGGAATTAAATGTTGTTGAATTACCATGGCATGATACACAAACTGAACCTACTCAACCTGAAAAAAATCCTGAACTACCAAATAAACGAGTACCTATCAAAGGTAGGTGTTTTATGACTGTTCTGAGTTGATAATTATGCAGTATGAAGAATGAAACCATCAAACAAAATAATTTGTACATAGTGTTTAAACTGAAAACTTCTAGATCAATTTGATCAATGTTAAGTTTAAATTTTTAAGTGGTGCCATTTTAATAATTAATTTATTAATACCAAAAATAATAATTTATTCATACAAATTAAATGATGAAAAATAGTATTTGTCATACAATGATATAGAACAAGAATAAAGTATTAAATTCTTTACCAATACTTCATCATCATATTAATACATTTAGAATTATTGGCATGTTAATTGTATTATTTATATATTTTATAGGTTTGGAGTTTTTTATTGGAACTCAAGCTTGGTATTGCAAACTGTGTGACACTTGGATTGGAGATCTTCATTGCGCTTCAGCACATTTTAAATCTAAACAACATAATGATTTATATGCGGTAGTTAAATTATATATTTTATAATTCTATAAACTATAATCATAAGCAGAACTAAAACCTTGACCACTTATAAGTCCCATATAACTATATATTTTTTTATGCTTAACTATTTAATTCTCAGTATTATTTTTGTTTTAATTGTTAAATAGATCATTCCATCACCCAATAGGGTGATAGTCATTTGGGAGAGAGGCAGACTAGGACAATTAATGCCCTGCCCTAAGACATTAGTTAAATAATCATTAAAACAGTACATTTGTTTATACATAGTTATTAAATAACGCATATTTATATTTTGTGATATACAGAATGGATATTCGTGATATGTCAACTGTTAAAATAGATGAAAGTATGGTAAATTTACATTTTTGATACTTGCCATTTAGTGTAAACTTTGTACTTGGAATTTTAGTATTTTATATGTGTTATTACTGTGGTGTTTCAACAGTGAAATTACTGTAATCTGGTTATCAATTTTTGTTGTGGTTGGTTGATAAAAACGAATGAGATTAACACAATTTGTGAGTAAGAATTTTCCATATGGAGTCTGTAGAAAATTGTAAGTTGTATTAAGTGAGAAAATATGGTACTTTTTCCTTCATCTAAATCTGAGATGTCTTCTCTATGCCCTAACTTATTTGACTCATAGTCTTGTCTAATGAAATTGTCTTGTTTTAACTATGCTAATAATATTATAACAAATTTGATTATTATGGTCTAATATTTATAATTAGGCAGGATAGCTAATTTATAATATCATTGATATTATAACAAAAATTAATCTTCTAATAATGGAAATTAGTTTTAAATTAGTTTAAAAGTTATTCTAATTATTACTTATTAGGTAGCTTGTTTTCTTAATCTAATGTTTATAGTGTAGTAGAATATTAGTTTTTATAGTTAAGGTTTTGGTTTTAGTAATGATTGTATATTAAAAATAATGCTAAATAATAAAATCTTTAAAGTAAAAAAAAAATAATTTATTATTTTATTTTGTTAGGAACTTATAGCAAAGCAGCCAAATTGGGAAATTGATTGGCTTACAAAAAGAACTCGGGCGTTTGAAAAGTCCTTATCACAAGCAAGTACAATTAAACAAGATCCAATTAAAGAAAATAAATCTAAAGAATACATTTCTGAACCCAAGATTGAGAAGTCTTTTTTTGAGAAAGAGCCTAGAAAAGAGAGGGAAAAAGAAAAATTACGTGAAAGAGATAGAGATAGAGAAAGAGATCGAGATAAATATAAAAAAGAATTAAGTCGAAAACCCACAGATTTAAAAAGTCAGTTAAGTCCTGACAAAGAGATTAATGATACAAATAATGTATCTTTATCAGATTGGATGAAACCAGTTGATTTACCTGTAGAAAAAAGTATGATTACTTTAAAGGAATCTGTGCAGAAATCTAAAGACAGATTGCATAAAAATAAATCTGATGAAATTGAAGAATCCCGTAGATCTAACCAATCTAATGTGCATGTAGTAAAAAAGCAACGACTTGAAGAACCAAAGCCTCCACCAATTGTGTGTGAAAAAAAAGATGAAAGTTTTAATTTATCTCACCGTACTAGCAGAATAAAATTACCTTTTATTGGAAAAATGCCATTTGCAAAGCCAATTAGTAAAAAATCAAATTCATCTACTAAAGATATACCCAATTTTACTGTTGAAAGTACAACTAATGAACCTAAAGAAAACTTGATGGAATCTGTGGCTATTCAAAAAATGTTAATTGAAAAAATGATCACTGCAGCAAATGAAAAAAAGGTAAAGTAACCAAATAATTTGACTCATAAAAAATCAAAATAAATCATACTAAGAATTTATCAATTTAGATACTGTACTGTTTTAGATGATTAAAAATGTATTTTCTTTTATTATGGAATATTTAACTAATTTATTCAAATTAGACAATAGCATTAATATTAAAATCTGAAATCTACAAATGGTCAACCACTAAATTATTTTCCAAACATGTTAAACAAGTTAAAATTTTAAATCATAGTATACGATCAAAAATGGTAATATTCTATAATGCATACTTAATGCTAATACAGTATAGTGTTTATCACTAAATTTACCATAGTAAATACAAAGGAAATATATATTAGCTATACGCTCACTTTCAAGAATTCTTTGCCGTAGTCGTTTCTTAAAACTTTCCAACACTAGTAGTTAAGATGTGATTAAAGCAGCTTTCGATCTGTGCCCTTCACTGTGATCATTATCTTCAAGATGTGTCTTGTGGTAATCAGTTTGAAAAAGTGATGCTGGTAGTTTAGGATAAAGTGGGAATAACCAATAACATTCTCCTGAAATCTAGCTACACATCTATCACAGACCCTGCTGCACTTGTTTATTGAAAAATATGAATTTATGTATTTTTATCCAACCATAAGAACAAAAAAATATCTGGTCAGATCCTTATTTGGGGCCAAAAATACAGTGACTCAAATCTTCAGCCATGATTTCTAGTGGTTCCATGGGTTATATTTTAACATTCTTACCTAAGCGATATGGATTTTTATGTTGTGATATTGGTATATGTATACAGGTAAACCGCGAGTAGGTTGTCCTATCGAGGCACAAGACTACACACTGTATTAGCACCCTACATCATAACTCTTTTTTTAGTTTTTCACTTCTAGACAGTGGACAATCTGCAAAATCAGTAGACACAAGTTGAATATTTTTTATTGAATATAATATAAAATTGTTGACATTTTTAAATATGTATAAAAATTATTTCAGATCGAAAAGCATATATTACCTGTTGACATGGATATAGATGATGATAATGAAAATAATGATGGTATTGTAAATTCAGAAACTGATTCAATTGAAACACAACTGAACCGTTCACAATCAGGAAATCAAATACATCAGATGTATAGTCAACCTCAACCACATACTCCTAATACATTACCTCAAGATTTAAGTACTGCATTGAATATGATTTTTCCTTGCAGTGAAACTTCTTCGGTAGTACCATCTATAAACACACCAATTAATCCTCAAGTTCATAATCCATTAATTCATCAACATTACAATATGCCATATGGTGTAGCAAATAATTTAAGTATTTCGCCTGAAAGAAAGAAAAAGAAAAATGCCCCATCTCAACGAAAACGTAGACATATGAAGAAAATTATGGGTAAAGAAGGAGAAGTTACTAAAGATGATTATGACGAAGATGATGACGATAAATTAGAAGACCCGATTATTCAGGGGCCTAAAGAAGAAAATAATAAGAAATCAAATGGCAATGAATCTGATGGGGATGAACTTGCTATGCTTGGTATTGATGCAGAAGATATGGCTGCACAATATTATTGAAAATTATCGATTTTATTATGTGACAGTTCCTTTATGTATATACATGTATTATATATAAATTTTAATTTTAAAACTACCTTTCTAAATAGTTTTACTTATATTTTGCTTGAACAAATTTTAAATGTAAAAGTATGTTTATAAATATTATAAAAATAATAATTTACACATAATTAATGATTAATAGGTATCGTTGGAAATGGTAAAATTAAATTGAGTGCTATTATCCCAATTGTTGATACATCATTTGATGTATTAATTTGGTCATTAAATGTTGTTTAATATGTATTATTTACAACAAATAAAAAAATGAATTTTCATTTTAAATTCTATGCGGCGTGGAGAAGCTATGTATAATATTTTACCATAACAAGGTTTATTAGTTAAGCCAATTTTTTGGAGTTGTAAACAGGTTCAAGTTAAGTATCAATTTTCCAAATTTTCAGAGCTACCCTGAAGCAATATATTATATTTGGTACTCTTTTCCGACATTAAAACAACATGTTATATTTCTTGTATATAACTATATATGAGTATGTGAAAAATGCTGCCCTGATGCTAAAGCTCCTTTTGCACCCGTGTTAATCCGGCCCTACTGATTGTAGTATTTGAATAAATATCAAAAAAAAAACAGTAAACTAGTATACAATTTTAAAAGTCACAAGTTGTGTTACTCCAGGATAAAAGAATTCCCATGAGGATAATATGTACAAAACTACTATCATCCTAACATATTTTTAAATATATTTACTTTTTATTTAACATCTTCATAATATTTATTTTGAATATTTTATTTTTTGCAGGCTTTATTTATAAAAAATATTAATTTTTTTTATTTGATCAGGTGTTCTGACTAATTAGTTTGTATTTTTTATAAATGCTTTTTTTGAACTATAAAAATGGTTTTAAATTTATGATATCACACATTTTCGAATTAGAAATCGGGCACATTATAAATCATTAACAATAGTATTTCACTTTAAATTAAATATGATTCCAACCATTACAAGCGCAAAAACATATTCTAAATGTAATCAATTATGTATTCAGAATATATCTTATACCTACTCATTTATTATAATACAAAATAAAATTATTCTTTACAAGACTGATTGGTGCAAATAGATTGTTATAAATATGTGGAGGCTGAAATAGCTGAATAGTCCTACCTACTCAGTGGAGCACATTTTTTAGAAGCAATATAAACACATAATAAAAATTACAATATACCTAACATAGGTATTCCAAATTAAATATTTAAAAGAAAAAAGTATATATATTTTACATCACATAACATTTAGGTATACTTTATAATACAAACAAAATATGTTCCAGGTGCCCTGCATGATAAATATATAGCCATATAGGAGATGTTTGTGGGGTTTAGTGCCCGTATTACAATCGTTGAACTAAGGTTAAACCACCGAATTCGGCTGGTAAAATCAGTGCGTTAGGCTTAACCGAGGTTTAAACTATGATTGTAAAACAAGCCCTTAGTCCCTAATGTGAACAATTGTTAGTTAAACAGACATAATAATTTCACAAGATTATAACCACAGAATATAAATAATTGGCAATTGTATACTATAGAATATTATGATGAATAAATCTAAAATATCACCAAACAACAAAAGATTGTTATAGGTTGGATTCGTGCACTCTGACAATAAAGGACTATCCTTACCAATGTCCTAAAAAAAAGTACCAAAATAACCAATTAGTAAAAATACATTAGCATGGCGCTATGCTGATTTTACACAGAGTTAACCACTGACGTGTAGAAAGGAAATAAAAGCTCTAGTACCTATTGTTTATGACCCTAATCAGACAAAATTCTTTCGAAGAAAACTGAAAAAGCTATGCTGTTTGCTGCTTTAACATTTCAATGAAGTATAAGCTATAGCCGATGACTAAAGTTTAGTGATTAACATTTACATTAATAATTGTTCATAAGTATCTTTTTTATGCTTCTTTCAACTCCCGTGGTAATGCATAAACTATTAATTCAATTGCTTGAATTTTTACTTTTTTTACATTGCACTTACTTAAATATTTATTTTATAACTAGGTTGCTTTCAAACGTTTATTTTATTTTAAGTTATTAAAACGCCCTTGCAAAATGTATTGAATAATTATAGATTCCAACCAAAATATCTTCTGATATAGATTCTGCCTCAGTTGTTATCAATCAATTGAAAGTTAAAAGTATAATATTTTACAGGAAGCTGAGCTATAATTATTTAGCCAGATATTTTGATCAGTTGTTAGACATTATGTATTGTCTTTCTTATTTAGGGACTAATGTGCAATCATAAGCGTGCGCACAGGGGAGGCAGCTGCCTCCGCTGCGAGAATTTTCGCTTCCCCAAGATCTTATACATTAATACCTACCAATTTTTTATAATACATATTTAAATAATAATAATAATATTATGTCAATGGTATACTGGTATGCTATTTGAAAATAGTACCTAAATATTTAATAATATTAAAATCGACAAACGAAAAACACTTGAAATTTAATAGAAGGCTCATAATATAATATTTTAAAGACAGATGAAAAATATTGAAAATCTATAGTCACAATTTTCTATTTAAATCTAAGATTTGAAAATGTAATACAAGATTCCTCATAAGTTTTTCTACCTTTTTCAAAGAAAACAAAATGTCTACAAACAAATCAAATTAAATTGTTATGAGCGTTTGAAGTTCATATTTTTACAACATTGGATATTCACTCGATTTCTCATGTAGCGATTTTCTTATTTAGTTGAAATTCGAATTTAACAACAACCGATACAGTGATCCACTTGTAACCTACTGTACAGAAGAGCGACACCCACTTGCCAACATTTTTTTTATTATACATTCTTAATAATTTTTTATATGTGTTCTTGATTGTCAAAGATATTATTAAAAAGGACTTATTGAAAACTCTTTTGGTCATTTTATGTTTAACCGAACTCTTAACCGTATAGAACAATATCACGGTTTAATAGAACCATATACTTAATTTTGTGTGAATATTTATCTAAATTATCGTTGTCTCATATCAAGCTGGGGAAAAATCGGGAGAGGTGTTTGTAGTCTGGACCTTCTTAGCTGAGGTATTGCCTCCCCTGCCAAGAAGACCTGCGCACGCTTATGTGTGCAATAGAATAATATTGTTACCAATGAACTTTTGATTTATATAAAATATGGTTATTGTGGTCAGCCAATTTTATTATTTTCCAGGCCAAAAGATATCAACAATAATCTTAAATCAATTTATTTTTTTAAGTTATAATATACATATACAAAATAGTTACCGTTTTTCTCTTATGATTATAACAAAATACAAAAGTGTATTTAAAATGTGCTTATAATATATAATATAATTAGGTACAACAATAAATTTAATAATAAGAAAAATAAATACTAAAAAATGTTTGAACCATTCAACCTGATGTTACAGAACGCACAAAATCCTCGTAGTTTATGTTTCCTAAAGAATCTTCTTGTCCAGTTAATAACTGTTCAACTTCTTCATCAGTAAGTTTTTCTCCTACATTAGTACAAACAGTAGATTATTAATAAAAAGCAAATAATGCCAATCAATTATTTACTAACCAAGTGTTGTAAGTAAGTGGCGTAATTCTGCAGATGATATAAATCCATTTCCATCTTTGTCAAAATGTCGTAAACCTTCATTAAAATCATCAGCTGTATTTGAGGAACGGTTTTTAGATATAGCTTGATAAATGGGAAAAAATACATCAAATGGAATGCGTTCGTCTTAAAAGAAAATATTAATATTTACTTAACTAATGGTATCAGCATAATATTGATATTTATTATATACATTTTCTAAATCATACCAGTTTTATGCTGTTGTGTAAACTTCTTTACATCTGACTCTGTAGGATTTTGACCTAATGCACGAAGAGCATTACCTATATTTGATATGTGTATTTTATTGTCACCTCTATTATCAAACAATTGAAATGCTTCTTCCATTTCTAAAAAAAATTGTAATATGTATAATATTAATAATATGAAAAGGCTAATACTATGTAAAAACAACAAACATTAATTTACAATTTTTTTTTTTTTTTTTTAACTTAATTAAAACAAACTCAGAAATACATCAAATTTACTTGTTAATTAGGGTCTAGGGGTACTTAACTCTCCCCCCCCCCAGAAAAATGTTGAAAATCCAAAACTGGGAATACAATTAATGAGGAAGTAAAGTAGAATAAGTAGCAAAGGCCTTAAATAGACTGTGAAAGCTAAATAAGATGATAATGAATATAAACAAAATCCAGAGTTTAATTATATATTGTTAAAATACATTTTTTTTTTATTTTGAAAATATTTAACTTTATATAATACATGTATCTTAAAGTATGGTGTAATACATTTTTTTATACTATACTATAAAATTCTAATTCCTTTATTAAAAGCAATGCAAATTTAAAATTACATACAAGACTTAGACTTTATTTCTCAATCATTATTGGTTTGAAAAGTAAATCTTAAAAATAAAAATTGGAGAAATTAAAAAATTAAATTAAAAGTAATAGCATTGAGTATATATATATATTATAATATATACTCACTGGGCAATGAGTAATGAATTATTAATAACAATTTTTTTTTATACACATTAGGTATTGTTTAAAAAAATTCTGTACCACCACTAGGCACCACATGTATAATACAATATTATACAAACTCAGTTTTATTTATTAAATTTGAGTGAAATGGAATAATTATTTTATTTTTAAACACATGCTAGAGTAATTTTGCTATAGATAATATTTTTTTGAGAGCTTAAAAGAGATAATATTGATATTTAAAAAAACATTTTACCATATTATCAAAACTTTTTTTTTTTTAATGAACAAAAATTTATATAATTACAATCTGTATTTACATGTTATACAATAAATAAATTTGATGAGATTTGATTGATGGGAGGGGAAGTTCTCAAGTAGCGGCACCCCGTCAACTATCAAAACTTAAAATTTAAAAATGTATATATAATTTGAAAATGTTTATATTTACTAAAAAATATTAGGTTATAATACATATAAATTAAATATCAAAGACATCATTCAGTGACAAAGTGTACAAGATATTGATCTAAAATCAAGTCAGTAGCATACTATTTCACAGTATCAACATAGCCGGAAATTTTTTCAGAGGTAGCTATCATTATTAACATCAAGGTGAGTGGGGGGGGGGCTTTGATCCCATACAACTAAAAAAGTAGGGGGCTTAGCAGACTTTTGGGGGAGCTAAGCTCCCTCATCCCATGATGTCCGTCAATGCGGTATTTTCTAAAGTAGTATAAAATATTTTAAACTATTATACATCTCAATGGAATGAGCCAAAAATATTTGTTTTGAACTAGAATAATAATAATAATGGATTTTATTAGCAGTTATACTAATACTATAATTATTATAATATCACATTTGCGTATGGCAATCAATAATTATTTATATTATTTTATCATTCATTCAAAAATATATTTTTTGTTATTTTAAAATATTAGTTATACTATTATACATTTTCTGTAGCATAAATGCATAATTTAATTTATTAGTGTTAATAAGTATATACTTTTGAATGTTTATTGTAATATGTGAAATGTCTGAATCCTGTCTTGATTATATAACTGATAATTATAGTATATTTATTATTGTGTAATGATTTTGGAGCAAACACAAAGGGAATAGAAAATAAGAAATAATATTGAAAAAAATAAGGGCTACATCCAACATTTATTTATTGTAACATTCATAGGCGCCAGGTTTTGAAAAATGTAACAAGTAGGTACCCGTGTTTTTGAAATCCCCATATAGAAAATGTAGTATCCCTTAAATTATCTTTTTAAGACCTATTGCTAAAAATGAATATAATAATATGAAAGTAAAAGTATGCAATACAATTTCAAAATAAGTTCTGAACACCACACAACAATTAAGCACAAGGCCACATTTTTTTTTTTTTATTAAGTAAATGACGATTTAATAATATCATGTTGACCGCAAGATCCCAATTTAGATTTGACTAAATGCATTGAAATGAGCAAAAACATGATAATAATTTTTTTTATTTTGTAATATTTCAATTGATCCAAATTTTTTTTATAAATTATAAGTATTAATTATAAATTTAAGTATACTTTTAAATTTTTCATGTTTAAAAAATTTGAGTAATACTTTATTAGAAGGCGTAACATACAATTCTAAATATTGTATTTACAAAATTAATACAAACAATTTTGCCCCTCCCCCCCCCCCCAAAAAAAAATAAAAATTCTAGATCTGCCACTGTCTAGGATCTATTATTAAATTATATTATAACTCATAACTCATAAATAATAAAATAAGTAACTCATTGTCTCTATCTTAAATCTATGTCATTAATATTGAAATCACTAACTCTAGCTATTATTACCTACTTACTAAAAATATTTTAAAAAGCTTGAAAATATAATGTGAAGTCTCACTACCCAGTGACCAGTAACCATTTATAGATAAATATAGATATTATTATGGATAAATAGGGGCCCATTTTCTTTGACAGAAAATTAAAAAAGCATAATAAATTATAAAAATAAATATTTTTATTGGTAATATTTAATTTGATTTAAATGCAATTATTTAAAAATTTTAAATAGATGCAGGGCCCCCTGGGCCTGAGCCAACAATTAGCGGCTCTCTACATGGGCATTGCCCCGGCTGCCCCTGTGGTTGTTGCGGCACTGCCATTAAGACTGCCAATTCTACCATTTGTATGCCTGCCATATAGTTAAGCACTGTGCGCTATACTGTGTTCCATCTAAGAGTGAACCACTCGGCTGACCAAAACACATCTTTTCCGCGCATCCCGTGAGAGCGTTAACACAAGTGCCTGACGACAGACGATGGCTGGTGATGATTGTCCACAAATCACAGAACTCATAGCCATCACATGGGGGGTCAGGCACTGTTCGGCGGCTCAGTCTGCATGCGCGAAAGCAGTTCACTTTTAAATGGAACAGAGTATAGTCAATTGCCAAGTATGTATCTTAACTAGGTATAAAAAAAAATAATTTACCTGCTAATTGATCTTCCGAATCAGTAATCTGAAAAATACAACATTGCAACACTCATTTAAATAATGAAACATTTATTTAGTATACATAAAAATACAATGATACCTCTGACTGCACACCTCTTATTCCCCAGCTAAAATAATGTAATAAACCTAAGACCGTCTCATTAAATGACACTACTATGAAGGACATTTGATAAATCATACACTCATATATTATTTTTTATTTCACCAAAATTTACTTTATTGATTCACAACAAGTAAACAGTGAAGCTGATCTAAAATTAAATTGCAGGGGGGGGGGGGGGGCAATAATTATTTCTCATTACCCACCATACTTTGAACAAAACATGGCACATACTAATTTGAATCATGGACATTTCCCCCCCTCCCCCGACTGTTTTCGGTGTAGTAGGACATTTCCCCCCAATAAATGTTTGATGCTGACATTTACACAACATTTTTTCTTAAAGTTTACTATTGAATAATATAATATTATAATTTAATAATTAATATGAATGTATTTATGCCTACTGTCTAATATTTTCAAATATTTTCATAAATATAATAAATTATAGATATATATTTTTGATCAACTGAACTACTTCAATTTCATAAGCAATTATTAAATTGTTAAATATTTAAACTGGTACAATTTTAACAAAAAAAAAAAATTATATGAACAAAGGCTAAAAAATATAAGTTAAGAAATAATGAAAGAATCAGAATTCAAATATTTTTTACAAAATGTATCGTTTTTATGTCGGAATTTTCAACCATTTTTATTAATTATTAATTATATTTTACTTTATACCTACTTGTTTTTTAAAATTTTTATTGTTTCAAGTAAGTAGTTCAGTTGATTAAACATATAATTTTATAATCTATTATATTTATGAAAATTAAAACTATTTTATATATTTTATATTTTATTTTAAAAAAAAATGTCATATTGAATAATAAATAATGTAATATAATTAAATTCAATATTATTAGTCAATAATTAACGTTAAAAAAATTGGGTTATAGGTTAGGCAACGCTGAAAAGTTACATAACAATTTGTTTTGTACAAGGCTACAAACGAGGCTACAAATTAAAACTTACATGAATGTTTACTAAATATTTAATTAATTAACAATAATACTAATTAAATAGGCACTTAAACATTTAGACATTTAGAGGCTAGTCACCAGTGAGCAGTGATAGATTTATTAAATTTTAATAATATAACATATTTTTTTTTACTAAAGGTTAGTTTAATAAGTAATATTGGACCGACTATACAGCTGTTCAAATATTGAATTTGTTTTAAAATAATAACATGAAAAATAACTAATAATATTAAAGATATTTTTAAAGAGAAAAAAGTAGTAACTTAAACTATAAATATTAATATCAGGTTTGACAAGATTCCGAATAATAAGATATAATATACACGGTTACCTAATAAGCAGAGGATTTTACATTCCTAGACCTTAGCATAGTATAGGTGTGTGCACAGGGACAGCAAAAGCAACATTTGCTGCCCCCGAATTTTTTTTAAGGCAACCACTGCCGACAAATATTGAGTAATAATGGGCCTCGGTAAAACTATACTACCACAAATGATAATTATTGTAGATAAAACAATCGTACATATTTTTTATTTTTTTGGGTAAACGTTAACTCAGAACTATAGATAAATATTCTATGATTATAGAATTTAGGGCCTTAGTGAGGAATGGAAAATGTTTCTGAATTCCTATATTAAACACAAGGACCAGGCGAGACATCCAATAAAAAAATATTTTATTTAATTTTTATTTAAATTCATAAATTAAATTTCCAAACATAATTTAATGTATTGTTCTTATAATTTATAATGTTAATATATATATATATATATATAGGTAATAAGAAAACACTTAAATATGCAGGTAAGTCAAATTTTTTTTTTCTGGCCTACTCATCCTATATAACAAAAAAAAATATATAGATCATAATTATATGCCTATATATATATATATATATTATGAACAATGAATTTTAATAGTAAATAGTAATCTTTACAAGCAATTATAAGATAAATAACTTCTAAGTTTTAAGTAAGTTATGTATTCATATTTCATATACCATTTACCTATATGAAAATATAGTGTTAGAAATACATACCGATTTGCTCATAGTGGACATTTGGTTTTGATTTATTACGCCGTGATCACTTATATTATACGTTAGTTACTAAAGACAAATTTCTAAATAAAAACTATTATGAATGAGTATAGGTAAATAAAGATTTGAGACCACTAATTCAATAAATAGGTATGACAACAAACTTAAAAATCGAAACTAATGTGAAAGCCAAACCATGTAAATAGTAAATACTAAATAGAACAATATTAATAGGTACAATAGGTATATCGCGAATCCGTGGTCTGTTATCCGTGTCTAAAATGGTACAAGTGAAGCCGTGAAGGTGAACCTATCTTTTTATTTTATAATAATGAGTAGACATTTCAGCTGTTAAATTATCGTATACTAGATAAAAAAAACCATGGTACCATCCAGTGATAATAATTTTTATTCTGTGGTCCTATCATAGAACAATATTTGACATAATATTTTGAGGTACAGCTGTCAAAAAAAGGTGGGTAAGTGGATGTCGCTCTGCTGTACAGTAGGTTAGAAGTGGGTCACTGTATAATGGACAGTATTAAATTTGAATTCAATGATATAATATCACTGTATAAGAAAAACGATTCTGAGCGGAGACGGTATATCAGTCTATGTATTAGACATATATATACTTATCTATGGTATTAAAAAAAAATTGACCTATAATAA
>NC_042494.1:73853473-73854378 GCF_005508785.2 Acyrthosiphon pisum | reverse complement strand
TTTTCATTTTTATTAGTTTTTTTTCTAAAATTATCAATAAAATTTTATTTGTTTATCAAAAAAGCTTGAAAATTTAATAGAAGGCTCCTAGTATATTGTTTCAAAGGCAGATGAAAAATATTAAATATCGTTAGTCACAGTTTTTTTTTATAAGCATTTAAAGTTCAAAAAATGACAAAATATGGAAAAATCACGAAAATTTGCAAATTATTTCGAGTTAGAAATTCATAAAAATTTTTCTTTTTAAATCTAAGATATGAAAATGTAATACAAGATTCCTTATAAGATTATCTACCTTTATCAAACAAAAATTATCTATAAGAAACTCAAATTAAATTTTTATGATCGTTTGAAATTCAAATTTTTACAACATTGGATATTCACTCGATTTCTCATGTAGCGATTTCCTTATTTTGTTCTAATTCAAAAACGAATAACTGCAGATACATGAACATTTTACTGAATGTTTATATTAGCATTTCCTATACGCCATACAATTTTGAAAATATTTTGACTCTTTTTGAGCTGTTTACGGACATTTTCAGTTTTCAATTTTTTTAGTTTTTTTTTCTATAAATATCAATAAAGTTTTATATGTTGGGCCAAAAAGTGTAAAAATTTAATACAAAGCTTCTGATATATTGTTACAATATCAGTTGAAAAATATTAAAAATACATAGGCACAATTTTTTTTTATAAGCATTTAAAGATCAAATTTTGACAAAATTTATCAAATTTATAATTTGAAAAATTATTTTGTAGTTAAAAATTTATAAAATGTTCAATTTTTGTATCTAAGAATTGAAAATTTAAAACAAGATTCCACGTAAGTAATTAATTCTGTTACCAAAAAATCTAAAAAATACATTTACACAGTTTATTTTTATAGTCATTTTAAGTACAAA
>NC_042494.1:73837688-73840750 GCF_005508785.2 Acyrthosiphon pisum | reverse complement strand
AAGGGTTACGATCTCTTATGGTTATTTTTTTTTATATTTTGAATTATCTTACAAAATATGTTCATTAGAACATGAGATATTATTTATAATTTTTACTTCAAAATCTAAAGCAACAAACTACTTTATTTAAAGGCACTTTAAGGTTTCAAAAGTGGCAAGTTGTATAGATACTTTCAATTTGTAATAAAAAACTAAACTACTAACCTGAGCTTCTCCAAGACCCAATTCTGTCATATCTAAAGTTTTTTGAAGCATTGACTGTTTTTCCTCTGGTTGCATTGTATTTTGACCAGAAGGGTTATTAGATGCTGTTAACTCATTTTTCAGGGCTTCCAATCCTTGGGCAACAGTCTTAATACCAACCATCATTTCTTCTTGAGACATCACAGTCATGGTAACTAAAAATAAAATTAGGTTATAATTTAAATTATTTATTTAATACATAAATATAATAAACATATTCTATATTCTTTTACTGTTTAATTATAATTGATAATTATTTTTGATCCAGAAAATAAATAAACAGCTATTAAAATCCATGTTATATATGTGTATAGCAAATTATTATAAATCCAAAAAATTGAGAAATGTGACTTAAAAATGGAGATTAGGTCGTAGAAATCAGTCTAAATTAAGGTTAAGTTTGCTTTCTGGGGTAAACCTCCCAAACCCCCGTTATAAGTGTCACTTGAGTTTTTATTAAAAATAACTATATGATAAAAGTGTCAAAGCGTGATAGGGAGTTATTCATTAAAAAGAATATAAGTATATTCTCCCCTTAATGGCACATCCTCAATATTAATAATATATTATATACATATATTATTGTTAATTATTGTATACTTTGAACCTATCATGATAGTTATTTTTCTGAGAGAATTTGAATTATAAACAGGAGGGGCTAAAAAGTAAAAATATGTAAGGAGGTTAAAAACCTCTCTAGGGAGGCTAAGCACCTCCCTAGTTACGTCGATGCCAAAAAGCATAAGAAGTCACTGATATTGAAAAAAAATGCCCGATATTTTACAGAGCCTAATGAAATGCATTTATATCACGGATATTAGTATAGAACCAAGTTATTTTGCTCTTAAAATCTAAGATATCCTTATAACATAGATCAAAGGAAAAATATTACATAATCAAACATTATCAAAGATAGCTTGAACAATTGATTCTTAAAATTAACTTTAAGTTAAATTTAAACTAAACATTTTAAATACATTAGATTTATCTACTTATTTTTTTTATGATACTTATTTATTAATCAATTTACCTTATTTTTGTAATCTATTGGTTAGAAAATATAAATAACCTTTTCCACAATACTTTGTATTTACAAACAGTTTCACGTACTTTGTATGTTATGTATCCATTCTAAACAAAATAAATATATAGGTATTATACTTTATTCAATAATAAATAAATAATAATAATATATTAATATATTAAAACATTTTAGTTGCCTTACATTATTTGACAAAATCAGTTTTTTAATGTATCTACATTAAATAAAAGAAATCATATATCATAAAATATTGTGTGGTCATTCTTACAACATTGTAAACTATTAATACCATTAAAAGATATTATTTTCTGGGTAAAAGTAGTAAAAACATTAATATATTGAGTGCATTTAAACGGTTTATTAGCAAAACTGCAAATACGAATCGTAGTGGGAAATTACTAGTCTATAAGTACGAAAAGAATATTATTGATTAAAATAAAATGGTTTTAATGTGATGTATTCCTTACTCGTATATTTCGCACCGATGTTGCAACTAAAGGCACACGCGACTTGTAGACAGTAGTTCTTTTGACATACAAGTAATCAGTAATCACACATTTGCGCGTAGAAGCATAGAGATTTTAAGATTTTATGAACAATAAAATGAAAATTAACATTTAACAGGTGAATGAATTCAGAAAAAACCTTTCACATATACAAACGTATCATGTATATCGTATATTAAATAGGAAAAAAAGAATAAAATGTTGGATGGTTTGTGAACAACTGTGGTATATGCATATGACATCACAATACCCTGCTTAGGGTTGTCCTTATCAGTTGCTACACAACTATCGATTATTGTCATACTGCAAATCTATTAAACATCGTTTTTATGTGGACGTGTTGAGTTCGTCATGAACGCATGTTTCATATTGGTTGTAATTGGTTACACGGGTCCGGGACTACATGGTTGCAAACTATATGATAACCGATGTCATTCCGACATTATTTATACACGCCTTGTACACGAAATTGTTGAACTAGATCCCAACAACACGGTATCGTACTATCGTGTTGTAAGAGACAATGAACACCCACTAATTTAGTTCATGGTTCTTACCCACAGATATAAAATACTATACACTATATGTAAAATACCAAGTTTTATATATCTATCTATGCATGATATAAACAACATGGTATGATCGTAACTTTTTGACGGTCAGATCCTTCGGTAAGCACGTGACGTGGCATAGTGTATAGTAATAATAATTTAATGATAATATGATAACACGGGTAAGCAAGTGACGTCTTGCGCGAGCTTGGACCAATTCTGGACTTTTGCGATCATACCATGTTGTTTATATCATGTATCTATGGTTCTTACCAAGGTGTATTGATATCAATAGGCTTGCTATGGAAACCAACCAACCACAGCAAATAATTTTGCACGTACACTTGAAGGAGGGTAGAGGTAGATTTAAGGCATAGATTATGGACACATTGGAAACCGACTTAGATTATAGGCGGGTTTCCACTTTCCACTATACAGCACGAATTAAGATATACAGGATACGAAACGGAAAGGTCTTATCAATGTTTTTCTGAAACCCGCACCTTCTCACATTGCGGTCAAACTGCCAAAACTTCCCCCAATGGCCCTGTCTCAATGACCTTTCTGGAGTTTCCTCTTGACATATAAACAAAAACTGATCGCTCGCCTGAACGACCTTGGCACTCAACTTAATCGCGAGGGCAGCACCAGCGTCGTGTTTCCAGAACTTACAATGCGTATTGCTGATCTGGAATAGGAGCTGGATGGTGATGCCAGTTC
>NC_042494.1:73836563-73837588 GCF_005508785.2 Acyrthosiphon pisum | reverse complement strand
GTTCCATATTGTTGGTAACCTGGTTGGTACCACTGAGCATTTTGAGCCTAGATTTTGAGAAATTAAAATATATTAATATAATAATAAGATTATTAACTTTTAATAAGTTTAGATACTTAAGTTTTTGATCAATTGTATTATGTCTGTTCAACTGTCAGGTTACTTCAACATTTATAATAAATACCTACTGTCTTACATATTATTTTTGACTTCAAATCTGTATATAGCTATTGTTATTAAATAACATTTTAAATTTTAAAACATATAATTTGTGGCTTTTGAGATTTTATTTAATTTTTTCCAATTTATTGTCATATCTCTTACCGTTATCAAACATAGACTTTCTAATTTGTTACTTTAAGCATATATATATATCAGTGGCGTATTTAGGAATTTTGATAGGGGGGGGGGATGAAATATATAATAATAGGTACACTCAATAAATACGAATATAATATACATTTTTAAAATCCTCTAACTTGTTGAGTTTAATGTGGATCAAGGTGAAATAAGAATTAACACAAATTGTATAGTACCTAATAGCATTTATTATAAATTTATACTAACGACAATCCCGTGTTTAATACGATAAACAAAAAAAATAATTGTAATACAAAATCCTGTTTTCTATTTTTTTGGATGCTCAGTTCATCGATAAGCTTATCTGGCATGATTATTGTATTGACCGGTGACATGCAAATAAAGCCAACACATTAAGAGGACGCTACACACGTATGTGTTGTCTCCGTCTTACACAAGTACGACATAGGAAATTGTCGTTCACTATTCTCAATAGTGAGCTGTTAGTTTTGATACTAGAGTGAATCGACCTATCATCAAACTTTTAGGTAAGAACATCATTTGGGTCTTAGAGTGGGCGATTTTTCGATATATTCATTTTCGAGAAAAATAAGGTATGTGAAATATCAAAAATTAAAAATGCTCATATCTCGCTTGAAAATTAAAATATTAAAAAATCGCCCACGCTAAGACCCAGATAATGTTTTTAACTAAAAGTTTGATAA
>NC_042494.1:73824427-73836463 GCF_005508785.2 Acyrthosiphon pisum | reverse complement strand
TATCACAATATCAATCAGGTAACGCGTTATACATCAACAACAAATCGTGGTACTATTATAGATATATAATAGTATACTTTAGAAGTTTCAAGTACCCACAAATAATATTATACAACCATTACAATCACAACAAAATAACTAAAATAGTTATTCCAGGTTTTTTAATATGTAATTTCGTCTAAATTGGAAATTAAAATGACTATAAAAATAAACTGTGGTTATGTATTTCTTAGAATTTTTGGCAACAGAATTAAATATTTACGTGGAATCTTGTTTTAAATTTTCAATCCTTAGATATAAAAGTTGAACATTTTATAAATTTTTAACTACAAAATAATTATTAAATTTTAAATTTGATAAATTTTATCAACATTTTAACTTCAAATGCTTATAAAAAAAAATTGTGCATATGTATTTTTAATATTTTCAACTGCTATTGTAACAATGTATTAGGAGCCTTGTATTAATTTTTTACACTTTTTGGGCCAATAGAATTAAAACTTTATTGATATTTATAGAAAAAAAAAAACTGAAAAAATTGAAACTTACATGTCCGTAAACAGCTCAAAAAGAGTCAAATTATTTTATCGTATATATAAAATGCTAAAATAAACATTCAGTGAAATTTTCAAATATCAACAAGTCATTCGTTTTTTAATTACCATAAAATAAGAAAATCATCAAATGATAAATCGAGCAAATATCAAATGTTGTAAAAATATGAATTTCAAACGCTCATAAAAATTTAATTTGACTTATTTGTAGACATTTTTTTTTTTTGAAGAAGGTAGACAAACTTATGAGGAATCTTGTATTACATTTTCAAATTATAGATTTAAAAAGAAAATTTTTCTAGAATTTCTTACTAAAAATAATTTGCAAATTTTTATCATTTTTATGTACTTTTTCAATATTTGAACTTTAGATGCTTATAAAACAAAATTGTGACTATGGATTTTTAATTTTTTTCATCTGCTTTTGAAACAATATAATAGGAACCTTCTATTTAATTTTCAAGCTTGTTAAACCCAAAAATAAAATTTTATTGATATTAATAAAAAAAAAACTAAAAAAAAAAGGAAACTGAAAATGTCCGTTAACAGCTCAAAATAAATCAAAATATTTGAAAAATGTCAAGATGTATAGAAAATGCTAATATAAATATTCAGTCAAAAATGTATGTACCTACGGTCATTCGTTTTAGAGTTGTACCAAAACCCAAATTCGATTTTCTCGAAAACAATTTTGCGTAAAAATTCCCGTTTTTTCTTAATTTTTCTTTTGTTTATCACGGCACTTTTGAAAATTACTGGGTAATTTTTACTTTTGACCTCCCCCTCCAAAGTACCAATTAGATTCACTTTCCTATCAGAAAAGGTACTGTTGAAGAATATCCAAGCATTTTTACTATCCTAAAAGGTGATAACACAAAAAAATATAGTCATCTATTTACGGTCATTTGTTTTAGGGTTACAACAAAAACCAAAATCAATTTTGCTTAAAAATTCCCGTTTTTCCTTTACTTTTCTTTTGTTATTCACAGCGCTTTTGAAAAACTACTTTGAAATTTTTACTTCCCCCCCCCCCCCCCACAGTACCCACTACTGTAAGTAGGTACTTTTACTATCCTAAAAGGTGACAACAGACACATACAAATATTAAAAAAAAAAAAAAAACATTGTAATCTAAATTCATCGCCCTGATGAGAATATGATAAACACATCATTGTAAAATTAATACATTCATCGTTTCATTCAGAATCTAAAATTAAAAATGCTCATATCTTGCTTGAAAATGAAAATAGCCGACACGGCGACATTAATTACTAACAGATAACGTTTTTACTTAAAAGTTTGATAATTGGTCAATTCACTCAAAACTAATCAAAACTATTGAACGAAAATTGTCTTATGTCGTATGTGTGCAAGACGGACACAATAAATGCATATGTAGCATCTTCTTAACATTAGTCTATTATTTACTCGGATAGATTTTTTTATCTCAGTTTTCTATAGGTAGCCAACACTATGCACTTCAGCATTTTTGAAATGTGTCTTAAGATAGATTTTTGGTAAAGCAATATGATTTTTAAGATATAGTCAACTCTCGGATTACATGAGAGGGGGGAAACAATTTTTGACTTAATAATAATTTCAAGTATTCAAAATTTTAAAAAAGTGTTAATAATTATGCCTTGGTCTAATGGCTATAATATAGACGTAGTATTGGGAAGTAAAAATTAGACTTGAATAGCATTAAAGGTTGAAGTTAAATTGAGTGCTGTACAATTATTGATAAAAAGTAAGATTTTCCTTTTCTTGGCAACTATTTTTTTCTAATTTCAGGAGTCATATAGAATTTTTTTTGTATAATTACCTGATGGTAATGATTTTACTTGTTTAAACCATTGTGACACGGTGTACAATTAAACGAACAGAACGGCAAAGAACTAATACAAGAGTTAACAAGGTCCTACCTAACAATAGTCAACTGTAATTTACTTTCAACTTACAAATCACGGCGATAAACTACATATGTTAGGTACTAAACTCAGATAAGAAAATTTGAGATATTGAAACTTGTTCAATTAATTTTTGAGTTAACAAGATTATTTTAAACATCAAGTGGTGTTGTTTATGAAGGGGAATGTTATTTGTTTGAGATATCAAGTATTTTGAGTTACCGAGAGTTAACTGTATTTTGAAATGTACCAGTGTTGTTAAAAGATTACCATGAATATGTGTTGGTCTGAATAGAGAATATTATTTTATACATAGAGTTGAGTATTAGTTATAACTTATAAGCAGACAATTTTGGGCTGAAAGATGAGTATTTAAACATTTTTTTTTTATGTACAATTATATTGTCTTTAAACTTTAAAAAACTAAATAAATTTGGGATATGAACATCTTTGATGGAACCAAGTTAGCTATACTGAAGAATATGGAAGAGCACTGAGTTTATTGATTGAACTGAGTTAATGGGAGATGAGAATACCAAGAAATAATAGTATTTAAATGGAAAAATAATTTTACCATTGTCAGTCCTTGTTTTGTCTCGATTCATTACAATTACTCTTCGGCCTTCTGAGTTACCTGAAAGATAAAAAGTATTTTTGATTTATTTAATTGGAGATAAAATAATAATTGTTAATAAAACAAAATAATATGCTAGTTTAAAATAAATAGATATCAATTTTATTACATTTTAATTAAAATAACAAGTTAATGAGCAGTAAAAAGTGTTTGTTAATAATAAAAAACTCCTAAATTTTCCAAAGCTTAGTTATAAAGTATAATAAATAAAAATAATAAAATATTATCATATCACCTTCTGTTTTTATGCTAATTTCTGGTATTTTCGAATGTTTTTTTCTTTTAGCTTCATTAGTACTGCTGAAAAATATTAACACATCTTCAGTTTAAATTATTTAACAAATCTCTATTAGTAAATAAAACTGGGTGTATCTTGAAAGCTAGTGTTAAAAGAGCACTAAACACACACAAAAAAAATAAGTATTTTTAATTTGAAAGAATGTTTAATTCTAAGAATTATGGTATAGGTTTTACGTTTCTACTCACATTAGTCAACGAGTTAAGAGTAATTGAAAATAACCATGTGATGTCATTGAGCCGATGTCACGGTAATTGCCTATCTAAATGTTATACTCTTCACACAATAATTTAAATACCTTTAAAGTATATTTTCTTATTTGTGTCGTACATATGTGTCTGTTTTCATGTACTAAAAATGTTAGTGAAACTAGAATTTTTCTCATGAGTTTTTTTTGAAATATTTAAAATATTTATTAAAATAAATCGACACGCTGCCCCGTTGTAACTACAATGTATGTACATAATGAAAATATATATTTAGTAACTTGAATATTAAAAAAAAACCAAACATTATATTGAAATTCTGATACTTCTATTGTCTTATAAGCTCAAAAAAATGAAATATATCACATTAATGTAAATGTTTAGGTTGGTAAATCATTGTGTAAAGCGACCAACTTTAACACGCGTAAGATAGGCGATTATGCTGAGCTCGGCCCAGTGACGTTAGGTGGTTATACTAGATATTCCAATATCTCCTTAATTAATATTTTATTTTAGATCCGACAAAATCAATTTTAGTAGTTCAGACTACAATGATTTAGCATTTATTAACAATTTGAAGAATTTTTTTTTTATGTGCTCCTTTAATGGTTTTGTAAAATATCAATTAACGGATCGTAAATTACAGATAGATTGGTGGTTTAATTTATTTTGTAATCAGGGTTATCAATAATAAATTTAATATTTTTTTTATGCAACTAGCATAGTTTAACATAATTGTTTATTGTTAACTTTATAGAATAAATGTAACCTAACCTAGTTACAGGGTAAGTAACAAGTGTACACTGTTATTTATGTTAACCGTCCTTAGTCATTTTTAATTATATAACCATAGTAAATTAATGTATTTATACCTTGAACCAACAACACCTCTTATAGCTGACTGTAATAACCGTGCAGGATAAAATGAATCTGGTTTCTTCTTTACTTCCACTTGAATCTAAACATTCAAAATAAATTGTTCAGAAATAATATTTATATAAATATTTGAATGTAACTTTTTTTTACCATATTTAATCGAAGGGCTCTTCTTCGTTTTAGTTCAGTTCTAAGATCAACTGTATCATTACGCTGTAAGGATTCTTTTTGATCATCTACTCCCTGTTGATGTTCTTCAATTTCTTCTTCTTCTTCCTCCTCCTCTTCAATATATTCCTCGCAACTATCACTGGAGTTTTGTCCATCTTCTTTTTCACTTTCTTCATCTACATTTTCTTCAGATACTTCCTCCTCAGATACTTCTTCTTCTGACAACTCTTCTTCTGATGTACTAGATACTTCCACTGCCTCAGAATGTAATACTTTTGTTACAGTGCTATTTGGTTTAGCAATATTCTCATTGTGTTTATCAAAAGTATTAACTAAAAAAAAAATCAATGTTATCAAAACAAATAAATTTACAATTTTAGTAAAATTAATATTATATCAAACCTTCTTCAATTAGCGCTTCATTTTTTTCTTCATGTCCAAACACGATCCTGGGTCGCTTTTTATTACAAATTTTGTCTGAAGAAGTATTTACTTTTACAACTCTTCGTAAATTTACAGTTTCCAAATCATTATTCATTTTTATGCTAATATTTTTTGGAACCTGGAAGGAATGTGCAACTTTTTTTACTTTCTTTGTTAAATGAGTAGTTTTTGGTTTTATTTCTGGTTCTTTCTTTTCATTTTGAGTTTCTTTATTTTCAGTCTGAATTGCTACTTGAACTGAATTGGATTTTTTCAAAATAATTTTTTTACTGGTTGGTTCAATTGGCTTGTTGGATTCAAATTTTCTTTTTCTTGCTTCTAAAACCGGATCTATTGGCCTTGATTCCACCTGATTATCAACAGATTTAATTTTTTCTCTTTTCTTTAAGTGATCATCATCCATAATTTTATTATCTTTACGCCGAATATTAGGAGGTGATATTGGTCTTGACCTTATCACTTTTTTTAATGGACTAGGTGATCTTCTTCTAACAGCTGGTCTTACCTTAGGTGATCTAGATTTTGATTTAATTTTGAGTGGAGATCTACTTCTTCTCCTTAATGGCGATAAACGTCTTCTACTAGGAGATAAATCCCGTGATACAGATCTACGCCTTCTTCTTGGAGATGGTGAACGGTAGGGATAACGAGATTTAAGAGGTGAATATCGTCTAGGAGAAAGATTTTTTTCCCTTAATGGTGACATACGTCTAGGTGATCTTCTTGGTGATAAAGACCTACGATAGGGCCTTGATCGTAGTGGTGAATATCTATATCTGTCTAGGGAAGGAGATCTTCTTCGTGGTGATCTTGACAATGGTGACCTTTTTTGAAGTTTACTATAAGGAGACATCGATCTTTTTCTAAGAGGTGGCGATGGAGATCTTAATGGTACACGTGATTTCAACAAACTAGATTGTGATGAAGAGTTTCTAATTTCTTCCAAAGTTTTTATAGATTCTAATTCTTCTTCTGGTGGATTTTTTAACTGAGGTTTGGAATCTTCAATAATCTTGGGTTGATATATGGGTATAGGAAGTTCATCTATTTTAGTCTTGGCATCCAATTTATTTTTTAGTGTACTCTTATCTTTTTTATTTTTATGTTTTAAACTTTTCTTTTCTTTTTTAGATGATTTAACATCTCTACCAGCAATTTCAGCCTCCATAATATCCATTAGTTTATCAAGATCATCTAAATCTTCATCTTCTTCACCCAATAATAAGACATCTCCATCATCTGAATCGTCTTTTCCATCTTCTGCTTCACTATCATCACTTTCTTCAGAACCAGATTCATTTTCTAATCTGCTAAATTTTGTAGAAACTAAAAAAATTAATTTAAAAGAAATTCATATAAAATTAATAATATTATTAAGTATACGATTTAAGGGTCCATGATATTAATAAAATATTATATTTAATTACCTTCCTTGTTTAAATTCTGAAAATTGGTTAATTTGGTGGAATCGGAAGTATACGTATGTTTTGAATTACTATTATTAGATAAATTCTTGGATATTGAATCATTTAGCGAATCACCTTCACTATCCATTGGTATAATTGCAATCAAATTGTTGTTTGCATGAGTTGGTCTTCGAAAACCAACCTATAATAAGAACAATATTTTTTAAAACAAGATATTTTAAATATAAAATTAGTTTTAACGTACATTAGCATATGTGCGTTTATTATATGATCTATTTGGCACCGGAAAGCAGCGTCCTCTATTATTACTTCTTGCAGGATTATTGTAGGAGTTGCCATTTGCAAATTTATTAAATTCTCCTGATGTACTACTTATTGCATTTATTGGCAAATTAGATTTTTTTTTGAATGTCATAAGTGCAGCTAGACGTAATTTTTCAACATCATCATCATCAATACTCTAATAAACATAATAAATCAAAATAATTAATATTAAATAATAATATAGGTAATATAATTAATACTATATAATATAATATGAGGTATTTAGTTCTTCAAAACTAATCATTAATAAATATTAAACAAATTATTTAACAAAAGCTGGACCTAAATCAAAGCCTAGGTTTTTGGTACCTTCATATATTTCGGACAGTTTGGCATAGAACAGTTATGAGAAATTTTCCATGAGTTTTTAAATAATTTATATGATAATTATCAAATAATTAAATACAATAGAAAAGTAACAGACAAAATGCATCAATATTATTAAAGTAAAAACATTAAAAAATAAGTTTTAATATCTGAAACACATTTTAATAATATTAATTATTATCTCAACCATGACAAATTATATAGGTATCATCACAGTTGTACTAGTTTTACGCAGTAGATACGCATCTTCTTTACCTCCGGCCTATATCGTAGTTCTCCACTTCTCATTGGTTGATTTTGTTCTATGTTATATATGTATGTATATTATTGACAGCCAATAAGAAGTGGAGAACTACGATATAGGCAAAGTAAAGAGCGGAGGATGCGTATCAAAACGCTGTGATAATACCTACATAATTTGTCATGATCTCAACCTAACACTTTCGATGCTCTACCACAACGAAACCAATCATCTAGATCTGGACTATATGGCATTCCTCACGCAGGTACCTCCATTTAAGTCAGGTAATACTCCCATAGCTCCCAATTTCTAAGTTATAAGTTCCATATCATACAGTCATATCTAGCACACTAACCATATTAGTTAGTATAACATACCCCTATCAATAGCAGCTACTTATATTTTATTGTCCTCTAAAACAGTGTATCTTCTAATCAAGGTTCATCAAT
This sequence comes from Acyrthosiphon pisum, assembly GCF_005508785.2. Classification (NCBI taxonomy): domain Eukaryota; kingdom Metazoa; phylum Arthropoda; class Insecta; order Hemiptera; family Aphididae; genus Acyrthosiphon; species Acyrthosiphon pisum. The sequence continues at coordinate 73,828,605 of NC_042494.1, read as the reverse complement.
TTAATCTTTTCTTCTTTATCTCAAACTTCATTGTCAGTGGGGAAATAAAATCTAAACAAAATTCCGTTTGGAATGTGAAGTAACAAATTCAGAAGTAAAAAAAATTGAAGTGTATATAATATTTCACAATAAAAACTGGCAAATTATCTCACCTCATAATCTCCTATAGGTACTAGCTAACATTTGCAGCTCTTAGACAGACACCAAATAAACAACAAATTTCATTAATCATTTAAACTAAAATAAAGGATTTTGAATACCTATTGACATATTTAGATTTTCTTGTAACTGTACTAGGTAGTCATTGTAAATCATGTTTAAAAAAAAAAATTGTTCTTATCACGCATGTATGTATTAATATTTAATATAAATATATTTGGAAAATTGGATAAACAAATTTAAATTAATAGTAGACAACGTTTGTAAAAAATTTTATACAAACATAAATTGTATATAATTATAACTGTTATATTAATAATAAGATTAGCATATGGAAAATCTCACATTGTGTAGCTAATAACATTTTTACTCAATATTTCAAAAAAAATAACAAATAAAGGCCACACATATGAGCATTTAAATTTTTAGTAATTTTGAGTTTAAATATTTATAACCAACATTAATTAAAGCCTGTAGGTGAAGTACGTATAAATACAATCATGGTATGTTAAACAAAGCGTTAATACTCACATTATAGTCCATTTTTCTTTTATTGATCCTCTTCAATAATAAATGTTTATGTATATTCTAACGAATAGATAAATAAGAAACTAAAATGATTGAAACATGTCACTAAAGGATATAATTTGCATACCGCAGGAATTACGAAAAAAATGTAATAATAAAGAAGAAATTGTATTATTGTAACAATTAACAACACAAAGTTTTTAGTTTTTTACACAAACTCCCGTCTACCAGGAGGCCAGGTCGCCAGGACTAAATAAAAGTCAATACAAAAACAAATTAACAAACATAGTAAAGTACATCCACATTAAACTCATAGGGACATTGGGTAATGGAGCAATGAAGATGAAAAGAAAACCAAAACAATTACAAAACAGATGATCCAAAGACATACTAAAATCCGCAGTTTGACAAACCTATCACATATGAGCATTACCAACATAAATTTAATTAAATTTCAATTTTCTACTTGGTAAAAAATGTAAAATAACAAATGACTTGACGTTGTCACGTTGATACTTGATATATTTTAATTTGTCTATTTTATAATATTTTTGTTTTTATGTTATGATAGCGTCTAAATAGGTTTTTGGTAGAAAACTGGATCTAGTTGGTAACTTTTAAGAGGTGAAAATTTTAAATTGTCAGTATCTACTTTTTAAAATAATCAGATATTCAAATATTGACAAAACCACAAAGTTAACTAAAAAATGTTTAAAATGTTGAATTTTTATAGCTAAGTGTTGATCATTTAGTACAACGTCCCTAATTCAAATATAGGTACTATTAACTAAAAAATCCAACCCTGGGCAAGTTAATGATAAATTTTAATTGAATTGAATTAAGTTGATAGAAAATATTTTTAAAAGCTTATAGTTAATAGTTATCCTAATTATTTAATTTAATTTTTAATTTATAAATAGCCAGTAAAATGGTTTAAAACAATAAAAAAGGAGGGCAACTTGTTGTCGCTCTGCTGTACAGTAGACAGTAGGTATAATGAATCCCGGAAAAAAAATCCCTAGACTACAATATTACTCACAACCACATACAATTGGTTGAACAAATATTTTTTAGACGTTAATAATTAGTATCTATAATTAATATTTAATTTAAATACGTATATTATATTATATTATATTATAATTTATAAATAGTATTTTGTTTTCAATTACGATAATATATTACGTGTAATTCAAATTAACCAACTTAACAACTTCACAAATAGATATACCATATAAAAATATTTCGAATGATAGTTACGTCAAATAATACAGTTAAAAACATACTATACAAAAATATTATTCAAAATATAGATAATAATAATAATATAAATAAATAACTATAAATAATTTTCGAAAAATTAACAATGACATTTTATATTACTATAATAATACACATTATGTTGGTATAATTCTGTAAAAATTAAATCCTCGAAATAAAATATTACGTTTTCAAAACTTAAAATGTTATATAGGTATGATTGTTCTGTGTCACCTACTCAAGGACGGCCTGGGAGAAAAATTTAGGCCGGGAAAATCTATTACCCAGGCCAAATTTGTATGTCTACTTCATAGTTTTTTTTTTTTTTTTGGGGGGGGGGGGCTTATAATTATTTATTTACCTATCTAACCTTTTAGTTTTTATTACATGTTATAAGAGCACAAAAAAGTCCATAAATCAGTGTCAACATTTTAATGTGACTGCCCATAATAAATATTTAAAATGCCTAGATACGTTTATCTATAATACGCGTATTCTCTTAAAATAAGTTCAATTAACAAATTATTACATGCAATACCGACTACTATGCAGCTTAATTGAAGCTGTTACAACAATTCATAATTTATACAATTAATGGCCGCACGTGCGTTTCTAATACAAAAACATGTCTTATAGGAAAAACTCTCACGACCTGTATAATAGTTGGTTTTCGTCCTTTTTTTTTAATTTAAAAGAAGACAACGTTTTGTAGGTAGGATCAGTCTGATTTTCAAAATTATAATTATATAGAAGTAAAAATACGCATTTGAATAATGCACAATATTTGTTATTTTTAAAATCGATCTTTCTAGTTTCTAACACTATTTAAAGTAAAATGAAAATTCGGGCTTCGATCCGACCAACAAGTATTTTGGATAAAAAAAATAAAGTATAAAAAATTTAGAGAGGGACTCACGCTCGTGTGTACGAAGTAGTCACATTCTCATTAACGATCAGACGAAGATCGAAGCATATATGGGTACACAATAATAATAATGCGTTTATGCGTCCCAAAATATACCAATCTTAAATACCTAATCAATTATTATTTTTATTAATAAAAATTAGCAAGTAGTAATAACTTATTGTTTGGTTAAATATACATAATTACCTAGTCCTCACTGGTCACTACAAAATTCTTCGACAGTATAAAACTCCAAAACAACCCGGTATACCTACTATATATACGTAATTATAATAAACTATACCTACTACATAATATTAAGATTTTCCTCTTGTAGTATTGCTTAGAATTAATACTAGTAAGTATTTTTTTTTAGTATAAAGAAACACTAATTATTTAAAAAAATAATGTCATGCATCTGTCAGGCCAATAGCAAGTTCCAATAGGTCAGGCCACCGGGAACTTCCCGGTATCCCGGTGGGCCAGGCCGTCCCTGCACCTACTCACAGTAAAAAATAACATATAAAAAGGTGGGTAAGTGGATGTCGCTCTGCTGTACAGTAGGTTACAAGTGGGTCACTGTATAATGGATGGTATTAAATTTGAATTCAATGATATAATATCATTGTATAAGAAAAACGATTCTGAGCGGAGACGGTATGTCAGTCTAGGTATAAGACATAATATTATATTATAGTCTATAGTATTTTAAAAAAATTGATCTATAATAGGTACATATAATAAATTCCAAATTAATCATATCATAATATCTATTAGGTACTTATAACGCGATATACCTACATCAAGCAAAAAACCGTGGTACTATCATAGATATATAATAGTATACTTTAGAAGTTTCAAGTACCCACGAATAATATTATACAATCATAACAAAATAACTAAAATAGTTATCCTAGGTTTTTAATATGTAATTTCGTCCAAATTTGTACTTAAAATGACTATAAAAATAAACTGTGTAAATGTATTTTTTAGATTTTTTGGTAACAGAATTAATTACTTACGTGGAATCTTGTTTTAAATTTTCAATTCTTAGATACAAAAATTGAACATTTTATAAATTTTTAACTACAAAATAATTTTTCAAATTAAAATTTGATAAATTTTGTCAAAATTTGATCTTTAAATGCTTATAAAAAAAAATTGTGCCTATGTATTTTTAATATTTTTCAACTGATATTGTAACAATATATCACGAGCTTTGTATTAAATTTATACACTTTTTGGCCCACAAATAAAACTTTATTGATATTTATAGAAAAAAAAAACTAAAAAATTGAAAACTTACATGTCCGTAAACAGCTCAAAA
>NC_042494.1:73822362-73823551 GCF_005508785.2 Acyrthosiphon pisum | reverse complement strand
AATTTTCAAGCTTTTTTGATAAAACAAATAAAAATTTTATTGATATTTTAGAAAAAAAAACTAAAAAAAAATGAAAACTGACAATGTCCGTAAAGAGCTCAAAATAAGTCAAAATATTTTGAAAATTTTATCGTGTATAGAAAATGGAAATGTAAACATTCAGTCAAAATTTCATGCATCCACAGTCGATTTTCTCGAAAACAGATTTTGCGTAAAAATTCCCGTTTTTCCTTAATTTTTCTTTTGTTTTTCCCGGCGCTTTTGAAAACTACTGGGAAATTTAAATTTTGACCTCCCCAATGCACCAACGATATTCACTTTCTCATCGAACAAGATACTAAAGTTGAAAATCGTAGCATTATTTCGACTACTTATCGTGTACACAGACACAAAAAAAATAAAAAAATAAATAAAAAAATAAAAAAAAAATAAAAATACACATCATTGTAAAATCAATACATTCATCGTTCCACTCAGAATCTAAAATATTTAGTAGGTATACAACAATATTATATGAAATATAGGTGGTAATTATAATATTAATTATAGATACTAATTAACGTTAAAAAATATTTATTCAACCATTTGCATGTGGTTGTGAGTAATATTGTAGTCTGGGGATTTTTTTTTCGATTACCATTATGATATATGCAGTGGCGTAGACATGATTTCTGAAAGGACGGAGATCAAAAAAATAAAACGACATAGCTAAATGGGAGGGGAGAATTGGAAAATCACCTACCCTCTTAAAACTTTTTACTTAGGTAGGTAGTAAAATATTTAATAAGGAACAATGAATATAATTTGAATTGATTCAAAATTCACGTCAAACACAATATGGAAGATTATTCACTTCAGAGCCAATGGATGCATCCATTTGACTCCCACGCAGGGGCGGATTTACCCATAGGCCACCAAGGCACGTGCCTAGGGCGCAAAATTGATTGGGGCGCAATTTTTTAGTTAATTTTAGATTCTGAGTGGACCATGAATGTATTGATTTTACAATGATGTGTGTTTTTTTTTTTTTTTTTTTAATTTTTTTAATTTTTTTTTTGTGTCTGTGTACACGATAAGTAGTCAAAATAATGCTTCGATTTTCAACTTCAGTATCTTGTTCGATGGGAAAGTGAATATCGTTGGTGCATTGGGGGAGGTCAAAATTTAAAATTTCCCAGTAGTTTTCAAA
>NC_042494.1:73820945-73822312 GCF_005508785.2 Acyrthosiphon pisum | reverse complement strand
TTTTATAATAAAAATTAGCAAGTAGTAATAACTATGTTTGGGTTAAATATACATAATTACCTAGTCCTCACTGGTCACTACAAAATTCTTCGACAGTATAAAACTCCAAAACAACCCGGTATACGTACTATATATACGTAATTATAATAAACTATACCTACTACATAATATTAAGATTTTCCTCTTGTAGTATTGCTTAGAATTAATACTAGTAAGTATTTTTTTTTAGTATAAAGAAACACTAATTATTTAAAAAAATAATGTCATGCATCTGTCAGGCCAATAGCAAGTTCCAATAGGTCAGGCCACCGGGAACTTCCCGGTATCCCGGTGGGCCAGGCCGTCCCTGCACCTACTCACAGTAAAAAATAACATATAAAAAGGTGGGTAAGTGGATGTCGCTCTGCTGTACAGTAGGTTACAAGTGGGTCACTGTATAATGGATGGTATTAAATTTGAATTCAATGATATAATATCATTGTATAAGAAAAACGATTCTGAGCGGAGACGGTATGTCAGTCTAGGTATAAGACATAATATTATATTATAGTCTATAGTATTTTAAAAAAATTGATCTATAATAGGTACATATAATAAATTCCAAATTAATCATATCTATTAGGTACTTATAACGCGATATACATCAACAAAAAACCGTGGTACTATCATAGATATATAATAGTATACTTTAGAAGTTTCAAGTACCTACGAATAATATTATACAATCACAACAAAATAACTAAAATAGTTATCCTAGGTTTTTAATATGTAATTTCGTCCAAATTTGTACTTAAAATGACTATAAAAATAAACTGTGTAAATGTATTTTTTAGATTTTTTGGTAACAGAATTAATTACTTACGTGGAATCTTGTTTTAAATTTTCAATTCTTAGATACAAAAATTGAACATTTTATAAATTTTTAACTACAAAATAATTTTTCAAATTAAAATTTGATAAATTTTGTCAAAATTTGATCTTTAAATGCTTATAAAAAAAAATTGTGCCTATGTATTTTTAATATTTTTCAACTGATATTGTAACAATATATCAGAAGCTTTGTATTAAATTTTTACACTTTTTGGCCCAACATATAAAACTTTATTGATATTTATAGAAAAAAAAACTAAAAAAATTGAAAACTGAAAATGTCCGTAAACAGCTCAAAAAGAGTCAAAATATTTTCAAAATTGTATGGCGTATAGGAAAATGCTAATATAAACATTCAGTAAAATGTTCATGTATCTGCAGTTATTCGTTTTTGAATTAGACAAAATAATGAAATCGCTACTTGAGAAATCGAGTGAATATCCATGTTGTAAAAATTTGAATTTCAACCGATCATAAAATTTAATTTGAGTTTCCTA
>NC_042494.1:73819860-73820895 GCF_005508785.2 Acyrthosiphon pisum | reverse complement strand
AAAAATAAAAAAAAAAACACACATCATTGTAATAATCAATACATTCATCGTTCCACTCAGAATCTAAAATCTATTTAGTTCTGATATAAATTGTTACAATCAAAAATTTGTTTATTGCATTTTAAGGGCATGATTTGTTCAATAATCAAAATTCTGATCACTGATCAGTCTGGTCAGTTATTTTTTAGTGATAGTTCCACCAAAACAATGAACTTCTCTAAATTAATGCAATTAGTCATACCGTTTGAATTAAACGATAATGAAAATATTGATAACTATTTTCTTGGTAAATAGGTAGTAATAATATATAAAGTTAAAGTATAATAGCTGTTAAGCAAAAGCTTATTTCATAATATATATTTTGTTTTAATAAGCTTATTCTGATACCGACGTACCATATTCGTCGTTGATTGGAGAAAAAAACATTTAATTAAGCTACTATCTGATCGACGTAAACCGATATCGAATTGTTCATAAATAATAAATATATAATATAATATTGTTATAACGTTGAAGGATAAACACGACGGCGTGGTTTTTTATTTAACAAGGATTATAAATAAAAACAAATTAAGAATTAAAAGAATAAAAAAAGTATTCAATACAGAAAAAAGTATTTGAATACTTTTACTCAAATACTTAACAACACTGGATATAGAGAATGCTAATATAATCATTTGTTTTAGAGTTGCACCAACAATTTTCTTGAAAATAGATTTTGCGGAAAAATTCCCATTTTTCACGTCGCATTTGAAAACTACTGGGAAATGTTTACTTTTGAACCAACCCCCCCCCCCCATGTACCAACTAGATTCACTTTCCTATCAGAAAAAATACTGTTGAAGAAAATCCAAGCATTTTTACTGTCCTAAAAGGTGATGACTAACAAACAATAAGTGGCATTCGGGGACTGCCGCGATAAAGCTATTGCATATTAAATAAATAAAAAGTTGATATGATTTTAAATTTTTTTTAGATTCTGACGAAGTGATGATGTATGATTTTACATGATGTGTTTTTTTTTTTTTTTTTTTG
>NC_042494.1:73806396-73818402 GCF_005508785.2 Acyrthosiphon pisum | reverse complement strand
TTCTCCATAAGTTTTTCTTTAAAAATAATATATCCTAGACTGACAAATCATCTCCGTTCAGAATCGTTTTTCGTATACAATGATATAATATCATTGGATTCAAATTTAATTCCATCCATTACAGTAACCCACTTGTAACCTACTGTACAGCAGAGCGACATCCACGACTTACCCGCCTTTTTATTATTCTATTTATTCAGGAATTTGTATCATAGAAACTATAGTTTATGTTTTTATTGCTATAATATATTATATTTTATATATATTATTATAAATATATAAAATTAATAATATATTATTATATATTATATATTTATATATATAAATTTATTGTTATAGCAACCCATAACAAAACCATTATATTTATAAGCGCTTGATGTTCATAGTCGTTGTTATTTAAAAATAAATAACTGTTATCAAAATTAAATTATAATTTAGCTATGCGTTGCTATGGTCACCAGGTTGCTATAGTATGTATAAATAAACAAAGTGGTCACGCTTTTTCGTTACGAAAATTTTTTTTTCAGTCACTACACCAGACCTGCGATAAAAGCTATGCAATAGCTTAAAAAAAAAAATTAAAAAAAAACATGTAAAATCAATACATCCATCACTCCGCTCAGAATCTAAAATAAAAAACCAATAATTTTTTAATTTTAGAAATAGTACTTTTGGCACGCTGAAAGTGTTATTCATCCCACTTTCACCGATTGTTATATTAAACTCCTATCATGTTAAAAATATAGTCTATTAATATATTTGAAATGTTATAATTTTTATTTAATTTATACAACTATAAAAATGTATTTATCTTATTTTCATTTAAATTCAATACATTAAAAATAATCTTTAAAAAAATATGTACTAGTTAAATTACTACATGTTTATAGTTAAAATTCAAATAACATTAACACTAAACTCATTATTTTCAAATAAAAATTACAAAATAGTACATGGAACAAAATTTATAATTAAATCTAAATATTTAATCTATTGGTACGCTTTTTAATAATTAATGATGGCGGTTGTTCAGTGTGTTCTTTTTTACTTGTACCTCTTTTCTCCCTAACTTTTATTTCACTATCTTGCTTTGTTGTAGACTTCATGATGTTTTCTTTTCCAATTTTCTTCTTAACAGCTGAATCATTTTTAATTTTTTCAGTCCCCTTTATCAAAGGTGATTTTATTTTATTTTGTCTTGAATTTGGACTTTCTAGTGTCATCCTTAATTTTCTTACAGCTGGAGTAACAAATCTTGGAACTGCTTGAGATCTTGTATTAACTCTCGGTTTAGTAGCCTTTGGTGTCCTTAATTCTTGCATAATCTGAGATTCTGCCACTGGTGAATGATTAACATTTGAGATAGCATAACTCATGATGTTATCAACTTTAAGTGAAATAATTAGTTCATTCACGTACATTGACAACCATTCATCATGGCAAGATTCTTTAGCTTTTTTTAGGTAAACCATTGACTTAGATAGATCATTGAAAAGAACAAGGTGTTCTGCATAATGATACTTGGCTAAAGTTTTTTGTCTAACTGTTAAGATGTTATATACTTCATTTTTATTGAACTGTGGTAGAGACAATTCTAATAATTTAAATGTATGTTTAAAATAATATTCGGCTAATTTTTGTTGATTGGCTTTAGAACAGTAAACAGCTTTAAGAATGCACGCTTCAATAACAGAATGCATAACTATTGGATCAAAAGGTCCATTGCTATTTATAGCCTTGTCACAAAATTCAGAAATACTCAATTGTGCAAGTTTATTGTTCAATCGTTTTAAGGAAGGTGATGCCATTGTATTTATTCTAGGGATTTGGGAGCATCTATAATCTGACAATGGAGAAGAATATCTGTTCGGAGAGTAGTTTACAGTTAATTTTTGCATTTTAAAATCCAACTCTTCTTCTTTAAAATCCAGTAAAGTCATTACATGTTCTAATTGTCCATTAGCATTTTCAAAATTGCAGCACATCAATTCATTCCAGCAGTTCATTAAAAATACATTTAATGCTCTCTTAGTTAAGGCAGACTTAAGGACAATATTCATTTGAACCTTCAAAAAACAGCGAGCTTCAACAGGTTTAAAAGTATTTATATAGATTAAATTCAAATACGAACATATGCTCAATATTACGAAATGCATTGCTAAATATTCATAAAAGTAATCGAGCCTTTTGATAAGACTATGTGCAAGATTATAAGCTTCAATAAATATAGAAAGACATTTATTTTTGTCAAATTTTCCAGATTCAAAGCACAAGCGACTTTTAAGGTAAGAATATTCTGCCATTAATATAACATTATTGTTCAATTCATTGTTATTGATACCCTCTAGCAATACTTGTGCATCACTAAATTTTGATTTGTTTAAAAGAGAAGTTGCTAATGCTAATTTATAATCAATATCCATTTTAGGCAAGTGTTTAGCTAAATTAGTTAATTCAAAAATATCTATCTCGTTAATTTTTAATAATTCTGTAAGTGCTATAAAAATATGTTTTTGACACTTTATATTAGAAGCTAACTTATATAAAAGTTGCCACACTTTCACTTCTTTTGAATCACCATGCAATTTGAGTATAAAAGCAACTTCTTGAATACTTTTAAAAAGTAATTTGACATCGTGATTATCTTTGATTGTATCATTTATTAAAGCAGACCAATACTTAACAGCCCAATTCAAGCAATTGACAAGTTTAGGTTTTATTTTTAATGGCAATATCCAAGATATAGGTTCATATTGAATAGTATTTTGTTGCTCCATACCGTGTTCTAACCTCTCTTCAGTATACGAATCCAATTCTTTATTGACAAGGTTTTGCAAATGTTTTAATAAACACAGGTAATTTGCATAATATAAATTACCTAACATCAACGGCATACTTTTTTTCTCCATTGATGTTTCCACTTCTAGTTTACGAATGTAGTCCTCTAGTACATCAATTACCCTTTTTAAACCTCTTATACTATTTGAATGCAGGATTATGTAAGCTGTAGTAATTATGACACGACATTTGAACTCTCTAGACAGTTTATCACCCATTAATTCTTCAAATAGTTCCAACACAGCAGTAGAATCTTGTTTTATTTTATTTTGATGATTATGGGCTTTTAATTCTAACCACATTATTTCAATGCAATCAGATTTTTTCAAACTATAATCGGGCCATTTCTTTTTTAGATCAATATCATTTTCAAATGTTTTCAAAATTGTTTGTTTAATAATATTATTATTTCTCTCCTCTTTGCATTTAAGATAAACCCATTGTTGGGCAGCAAGTTCAGAACGAGTACGCACACACCAATATGCAATACAACTTAAAGCTTCATTATTTTTATTTTTATTGTATAAACATCGACTCAGTAGAATCGCAACACGAGCCACAAGTTCTGAATCAATTCCACAAGGGTCAAATACTGAATATAATTTTTCAAGGAAATCTAAGCATAAATGTGAGAATTCACCGGATGATGTAAAAATACAAAGATTATAAGCACTTGTTAACGAAAATTCAATGAAAGCAATTTTGTTTGAGCAATTTGATTTACTAACTCTATCGAATAAAGAAGTGAACAATTCCATCCACTTTAAGACATCTTCGGTATTTATGAATGTATGATTAGCATTAATTATGTGTCGTATCATGATAAACACTATGTTAATCAAACTCATTTCAGATGTTGAATCCTCTTTGAGATCACATCCGTTGCTTTTACAACATATCTGACTAATTGAACTGTGTTTACTTATGTAAACTAAATGGTGTAGCAATACAAGCATTTGTGAGACTGTTTCAGGAGAATTAATAATCAATCCTTCATTCCAAAAGTTCTTTAACTTTGTAATTGTAATAATGGCAGACTTAAACACATGATGTAACATTGTGTTAGGTAATATCATTGTTGGTTCATACTTTTCAACAAATGTTATCATTTTACGAAGTTCAAAATTTGAATCAAGACCGTTTTTAATAGAGTTATCAATAAATTTGAATAATGATATCAATAATGACAATGATTCTTTTTCAGTTTTATTCAAACAACAAACATCAATCATTAATTTGATATGCTTGATTAAGTAATGTACATGCATCTGTCTGTGACGCATCATGTTTTGCATTACAGCAACAATGTTTTCAATTAACATAAAGTATAAATTCACCATACATTCTTGATCATTTTTTTTTCGAATACCACTAGAAGATAACACTGATTCTAAAGTCATATCCAAAATAACTACGTCCATAGTACGGCCTTCATGTAATATTAATCCATTTATATTTTTAACAAGTGTTAGTGATGAAGATAATGCATACTCAATTTCTTTTCCAGTATGGCATTTCACAAGGTTTAATGCAGCATCCCACATCAGTATAACATTTAACTTTTTTAAATCATCATCAATTGGACATGTCTTATGAATATGATGTGCAAATAACTGAACTAAGTATTTCAGTATATCACATGGTGGAGATAAATTATTTAAAAAATAATTACTAAAATGGACAGCTTCAGACACATGATTATTCATAAGTAAATATTTGACAATAACATATAAACTATTTTGTATTGGTTGCAGTTCAGACAAATTGATCATTTTAAAGCATCGATCAGAAAATTGAATGACATCATTAGTATTTTTACCAAACTGCTTACTTTGGTTGGTAGAAGTAAATTCAGATTGAAGTTTTTGAGCCAACACACTTACTATACTAACTGCAAAATTTTGAAATCCCTTAATATCTTTGACATTGTTGTAATGAATGTTAAAAGTATTGAGAGCTTCTTTCAAATTATCTTGGTTAATATCATTCTGTATTAGAAGAAAAATTTTCTTCAACTCACCCATTATCTGAAAAAAATATATTATGTTAAATATAAATTAATATAAAATATAATATTACTTTAACAATGTTAAATGACTTCAAACCAAAATTAAAAAACGTGTAATAAATTTATAAATTAAAAAAAATTATTGACAACTGTTTCAAAAATGCAGATAAATAAAATAAATATAAATCATGAACAATATGGATTATCTTTTGTTATTACAACTTATAACATAATGTATATTTACCAAGTAATTGACTGCTGATTTAATTAAAATTATTGAAGATAAATCTGATAAAATTTAGTTCATTTAAATTAAGAATTTTTAAGCAGTGTCTTTTAAACGTCCGACATGAAATTCATATTTTCTTTGGTGAAACCATAAATTGTAAGACAATATATTAGGACAAGTTAAGTTAAATTTTCATTTTTTACATTATCTTTAACTAGACAGTACAAAAAAACGGTTATAATGTTGTTATCACTTGAAAAATGAAAATACTCCTTATATCAGTATCATGGAACAAAAATATCATATCAGTTAGACTTAGAATAAACAATTTATCTTACCAATCAAATGGCCGCTGAATTGTTGAACTCACGAACTACCATGACAAAATATATAGGTATGCTATCAACTTTGTGATACGCAACTGTGTGTTCTCCCACCACAAAACTACGTCATCCGTTCTCCGATATTATATACTATTATTATTATATTTATTATTATTATTATTATTATTTCTGCTGGTGAGAACGGCTTACGTCACAGTTCTTGGCGAAGTGCGGGAGGGGTGCGCGTTCTCGACCAATATTAGCTATGTTGATAGCATACCTATTTATTTTGTCATGCGAACTACTACATGTAGTAGTCACGAACTGCTACATAGGACTGGACACTGTATAAAATAAGGTGGCTGCAAAGTTGTACGGTGGTCGTACGTTCGCTATGTAGCTGCTCTCTGGTGGCATTTTTTTATACTGTGCTGTTGTAAATTATTTTATGTGATAAGTCGTGACTAGTCACTAGCACGATTAAAGATATAATGGTTGCCCAACGAACATGGAATACAAGTCTTTAATATTACTCTCATGATAGGAACAATTCTGCAGCGCTCTATAACAGCAGTGGAATATTTATGTACTATTGTACGACATTAATATAATAATATAACATCGTTTTCGGCGTTTATCACGGATAGAGAGCGCACTAAGTTAGTTCAACAGCTGATTCTGAAAGTGATTTCAATTGCCATGTGATATCGCTTGTGACATAGGCACATAGCCCGTCGGGCAACCATTATATCTTTAATCGTGGTCACTAGTGATAACTGAAAAACGATCAAAAATCATAGACCTTATACTAGTATACTACTTATACTTAGTATAAGGTCTATGTCAAAAATACAAAAATTCAAATCAACGACAAACTTTTTATATTCACTATTATTTCTAAATAAATGAATGCGTATTACTAGTTACTATGTTGCTACCAATTTGGAAAGTTTTTTTTTTTGCGTGATTTCTAACTTGCTTTTGATTAGACATACTTGAGTATTGTCTCATTCTCATGGTAATATAATAAGTAATTATAAATTACATATTTAATTACATATTCATAAATTTTTCATATTTCATAAGTCTATATGTATATAAATATTATGTTTATAAAAGTAAAATTCGAAATGTAGTAAATCTAGTACGTCACTAGATAGCATCACAGTCGCAAACGTACATACCCGTACAACTTTGTGACCGGTGTCCCACCCTCCCCCTGCCCGGAGTGTCCAGTCCTATGTAGTAGTTCGTGGTAGTAGTTCGTGGTAGTAGTTCGTGGTTGAACCACAGAATAGATGAAATTCATCTATTCTGTGGTTGAACTATATTATCACCATGATAAAAGAACATGGTATGACAACATTTACGCGATACGCATTCGTGTGACGTAGGCATCGCGCCGTTCAGTTACGTTATCATTAATTTTTATTATACTCCGGCATTGAACTATATATTATTAATATTATTATATAGTTCAATGTACTCCGGCCCACGTCGTAGCCCCACGAGAGTCCATACGTAAACCGCGCATTCATATAGTAATACGTGACGTCTGTTTTCTCCCACCATGATGCCATTCCCACTATTCGGCAACGTGCCGATGCGCAGTGACGGACGCGTTCTGACATGGATATGGACTCTCGTGGGCCGGAGTATAGAAATTTTTATTTACTATCCAATTTTACATTTCCGTATTAAAAATTATAATAGTAACGTTTATAACTACAGAAAAATGTAAGGAACATACTACATCTATTGTAATAAATAAATGTTAACAAAAAATCTTAGAGGATATTTAGTTATGTTTTGTTTTAGTGATACCTATATTAAAATTTATATTTTTTTTTTTTTGTTTCCCCAATGAATTTGTTTGAGCCAAATAGTTCTTAGTTGCTTATCTTTTGGCAAAGAATGGATATGCACCGCGGTAAAATACGATTGAGAACGCTCGAAATTTTATTTTTTTTCCAGCGTTGCCAAGTTTAATCGAATGATAATTTGAGCACCATAATTGGTTGATACCTATTGAAATAATTCAGAAATATATTATGTTTTTACGATAATTAAAGAGTCAAAGTACTAGGAATATTTTATATTTTTATGTCCTAGGTTAAGTAAATTTGGGGGCTTAGATGATCTGAAAATGTTAGTAAGGAACAAGTCTAGTTTACCGGGCACCATTTTTTTTTTGAAAAGGGTTGTTTTGACGACTGACGAGTTAAGAACGATGGTGCAAAAAAAATTGCTGAATTGATTATTTTGGAAGTTATAGCTTCCCAAAGTTAACGATTTTACGTTTATACGCGTGCGCGCAACACTACTATAATACCACGCGGAGGACCTCGAGATTTTTATTTTAAAAGTTATAAGTCTCATTTTGTTTTATTTTGTTGAATTTTTATTAATTATTCAAAGCATTCATTTTCATCTTCATCTTCCGTTTCATACTATTGTACCTTTTTTGTTTTTCTCTATAATTATTCTGTTTATGTATATTACTTTAACGATTGATTGTTGTTATTATTATTATGTATGTAATTGAGCCTGGCCCGTTTAAAACTTAAATAAATAAATAAATATAGTTAATTACCTACAGTAAGCAGGGCAGTGTTACACAGTTAGCGGCGCTCCGCTCCGCAAATCGAAAATATCTCTCGACTTGCTATGCAACAACACCTAAAGTCGTTCACAGAGTAATTAGTAATGGAACTTTTCTACTTTACCGGACACCCTTTTTTTTTTTTTGAAAGTAATGTAGTTAAGCACGATGAAAACGATGGTGAAGTCCAAATTTAGCGCACGGACTTAGTTTTGAAGTTATGGTCTAATGAAGTTCGCTATTTTACGATTTTTGGCATTTGAGCGTCACTAGTTTACCGCACCTATTACGAATATTGATTTTTTTTTTTGAAACCTATGTATTTAACGAGTTAAGAACGACGTTGCAATCAAAATTGGAAAGCCAGACTTCGTTTTGAAATTATATGCTTAGGCAGTTTCAAATTCTGAGTTTTTACGCATACCTACGCTCAACGCTCTATAGAAGCTCCCTTCGCCTGCCGGCTCCGGTCGCAAAACTCGAGGTCCTCCGCGCGGCATTACAGTAGTGTTGCGCGCACGCGTATATACGTAAAATCGTTAACTTTGGGAAGCTATGACTTCCAAAATAATCATTTCCGCAAATTTTTTTTGCACCATCGTTCTTAACTCGTCAAAACAACCCTTTTCAAAAAAAAAAAGGTTGTGGTTTGTAGAGATGGCCTTAGAACCCATGCACTTATACCATGTGGTCATAAGGTTTTATGTGCTGATTGTTTATCTGAGTTAGATCCACAACGTTGTCCAATATGCAACAGCAACTATACGTCTTTTTTTAAGAATATGGTGATATTATAAATAAAAATAATAATTTTATTAAACTGTATAATTTGTTGGTCATTTTAAACTCACTAGCAATCGGATTCACACGTGATTTACTCGACTAGTACAATGAACATGAAATATGAATGTTGATAATTGGCAGTACGAGATACCAGTAAACCGTAAACCCACAATAGACAGTTAACCCCAAAAATGTTAATAGAAATAATAATAACATGCCTAATTGACATAAAGATTTTGACACACATATGAGAGATCTATAATTTTTTAAATGGATGAAATTTCCAGGATATCATTAGGTATTATTATAGGCTAAATATAGTAAGATAAATAATTAGGATAAATTATTTCCCGATGCCTGGTCTGTATATACAATTCTATACATACTTTTATGCGGGTATAGAGAAATTATTTTCAATTGGGGGATATTCAATAAAGTACATTTTATGTATTTCCCTCTGCCTTAGTCCCTAAGTAAGAACTATAAAGTGTTAGTTAACTAAACAGTAAACCGTGAGTTGTTGCACTAGACAACAGTTATACCATAACATTTTTAATTTTACTAATTTTATTATGACTTCATAGTGGCTATCTGTTAAAATTTATAATAGGTTGGTAATAGGTAAGTGAGTTTGCTGAAAGATGTGAAACATTAGTCAATGTGCTAATGTAAAAAAAGATAGACTTGAATATTTAGAATATTTTAATTATTTATATACAATTATATAATATAGTAAGACAATGACTGTCAAAGTTCAGTACTAAATGTCAGTACTAAAATGTCCAAATTAGGTACTTGCATGGCAAAATACAACATAATAATTAACTCTATATATTGTATATTGCAATAATATATCTTAATTATATAGCTATACCTACATATATAATATATATATATAAAGTGTTTAATCGCTCCCATTGTGAACACTCGTCACTCAATATCATTGCCTAGTAGAGTCCTGCAATTTGAATTTTGCTTTTTAGTTGGTTGTTATGACAGAAAAATACACTTTTGTATGGCCTCTGAATTTTGTAAACTTAATTAGACTTGCAGATGTGCAGTACAACTTTTTTTTCTTAAAAGACAAATACCTATTTTAACCACAAATTTTATCACATTAAACGCAGATTTTTCTTTTAAATTACACAATATTTTGCAAGTTATATAAAATAGGCAAACATGGTATTCATTACATTTAATAATTTATTTATTTAAAATAATAAATATAAAATTATTGTAGGACAATATTTTGTTAGGGATAATGGATGAAACAATTTTAAAACAAGTGATACTTATGCCATTTTAAAATGAGTTAAGTTTATTAAAATATAATATAAATTTTATTAACAATTTAAGGTAAAATATTACTCACTATGGTTTTAATTTTAATTTTTTTTTGAAAAATCGAATATAGCTCTTTGTATATAAAACCTACAGTTCCACCCCCCACAGTACCAAAAGCTAATGACCTAAGTTGTCGAAGCCTCAACCAAAAAAAAAAAAAAAATAATTTAGTATAATGTTAATGAAGATTGTGAACTACAGGGGAAATTATAAGCCATTAGGTAATAGGATCTTGTCCTGATCATTTTTGTTCCTGATTTTGACACGTTCCCAATTTTTATTTCATAATATTATATTAAATATTAAAAAATCATGCAACTACGAGTATAACAGTTTCATCCTTAAACTGTACATTTTTAATTTTTATATAAAATACTGAACGTGATATGTATATGATACGTATACACAACAATGATTGTATTTATATGAGTTCCTTCTTTTAAGAAATGTTATATAAAATTCAAACTTCAAATTGATAATATCTTAATTGTTATTATTTCGATTTGTTTGGTGTATTAGGTAATTACTAATTAATCAAAGTTTCGATATTATTGACTATTAATGCCTAATACTCTATTATAATATAATACAATAAATCAGTACATAACGACAACATCAGGGTGATTATTATAACTTATAATTTATTTACTTATTTATTTATTCTATAACTTTGTACCATTTATAATAAAAAGCCGAAAATATTGTTCAGTTAGTGCTAGACCTCATATAAAGTCTAAACCATAATATATTACAAAATAGATAAAATATTAAAATCTATATTTTCACCATGACAAATTTGATTTTGCTCTATATTATTTATGTATGTATATGATGGACAACCAATAAGGAGTGGAGAACTACGATATAGGCAAACTGGCAAAGTAAAGAGCGGAGGATGCGTATCATAATACTGTGATGATAGTATGATACCGATCTAATTTGTCATGATTTTCACCTATTCTGTGTCTAAAAACTCAAGTCAAAATATAGTTTATTTTTATTTTTGACTAATTTTGTATATCATTTCATTCCTATCAGTTTTTTGTAGTACTAGTCATATCAAATGGTTGGTAATGTATGACCAACCGTTGGATACCAAATAAATTTTTTGTTATTAAGTGGGTAATAAAATATTGTCGGCTGAAATACAGTTCGGACGAAATATGTATGGCTAAAATACGGTTCTTGCGAAATACAGTTCGGACAAAATACGGTTCGGGCGAAATATGTGTCGGCTAAAATATTGTTCGGATAAAATATTTTTCGGCCCTAATAGTGTCGACTACAATAAGGTTCGGATGAAATATTATTCGGATGTAATATTTTTCGGCTTAAATACTGTCGGCTACAATACGGTTCGGATAAAATATTGTTCAGATGAAATATTATCGACTGAAATAATGTCGGCTACAATATTTTCGGCTTTTTTATAGCCCCTCCACAGTCCACGGATAAAAAAAACAGGATTCTCATTTCTCAACGACTCTTATCCGACGTTCCAACTTTGTAAATAGTTCTAGCAGAACACCGCTACGAACACTAGTAGTACGGGCAAATATAAGATACCCCGGTTTTAAGTGGTATATTATGGTAACAGAACAAAACTCGAATTCATTACCCGCCAAAATTCAGTTAAATGTTATCACGGATAAAAAGAAAAGTTGGTGTTATTAAAAATCAATGATAATTTATTATTTAATGATTTAATAAGAAACATGATATAAAATAAGAATCAAAAATAAAAACGTCCAACAACTTCGCCATCCATATTATGGTTGCACCCACGGATAAAAAGATCAGGATTCTCAACATAGAATATGAAGTATAGTAGTAGCGTGTCCAACTTTGTAAATATTTCAAACACTGATTAGCTGTCATT